>NC_045428.1:603456016-603695178 GCF_902635505.1 Sarcophilus harrisii
AGATGGTCACTGGCCCACTTTCCCATCCTCTTGGAATTGACTTTTGTGGACTCTCATTCTGCTCCTCTAAAATGGATTGAAAAGGTAGTCCAGGGTGAAGATTCTGAAACCCCTTTATTCTCCAGGCAGGATCCCAATGGCCCTAAATTTCCAAGGAAAGGCAGGGTCTTCCCTTTCTCTTTTCCGGGTCTCCCAGTGAGGACCCAAAAAAGGTTACGGGCTTTTGCCCCAGTTCTGCAGATTAAGGGGTTTGGGGAGGAAGGGGAACTAAATAATTCTTCAGATGGACTTTGTATAATGGGTTCCTCACTTTTGTTAATGAGTTCCAGGGGATTCACTGGGAGGGCCAGGACATGGCTGTTTCTCCCCAAGGGATAAGAGCACCTGCTCTCCAGCCTGGTTAATTTCCATGGATCCAAGGGGAACTCCCCCACTTTCAGGAGGTGGGCTCACTGGTGCTCACAGGCAGCCCCTCTCCATCCTTGTCAGAACAAACCCCAGCCCTCGGGATGGCCCCTGATAAGGAGGGTCACGTTGTCCTCCGGGTTCCCTTGGAACCGGGGCCCGGGCTGGGGGGGCTTGGGAAGGCTGTCTGGGAGAAAGCAAGGGACCAGGAAGCTCTCTGAGTCTCCAAGGGTTAGCCAAGGACTCCAAGGGATCCCCTGCCATCTTTCTTAGTCCCCCCAGGCCTTCTTTACCCCCTCTCATGGGGGAACCCAATTCCCTATTTTTTGTATTACAAAGGCCCCCATCCAACCTGCACAGTGTCAGAGGGAAAAGGGTGCCCCCCTGCCCCACCCCCTCTGGTTCCCAGGGGCCCATTGAAGGCCTCCCCTGGCAGTATCTTGGTGTCCTCTGGGGTGTGAGCTGGAAGGGTGCCCAGGCTGGGCGGCCTCCCCTTGGGCAGGGCCCACCTCCGTGCCAAAGGGCTGCAGATGTTCCTGGGGCCCATTCCCCGCTCAGCCCTCAGGGAGTTTCTGCTGCCTCCCATCTAACTCCTCCACATTGGCCAAGGGCCTCCCAGGGCCTCCTCCTTAGCTCCCCCCACTCCCCTTCAAGTTCTCAGTGATAGGCATCCTCAGTTTCAGTTTCTACCATAGAAAAGCTCCACAAACATTTGGGCACATACAGGTCCCCCCTTCTTTGCCAATCTCTTTGGGATATAAGCCCATTAAACCCTTGGATCAAAAGGATTTTAAGTTTATAACTTTTGACATAGTTCCAAATTGCTCTACAAGTGGTAAATTTTCCCAACTCCCCAACAATGTTCAGTCCTGGTTTTCCCCTCCAACATTCCGCTTTTTCTTTCCTTCATTTCTAGCCAGTCCCACAGGGGCTTGGTAATTATCTCAAGTTGTCTTAATTTGCAAGGTGGACAGTTCTAGGAATACAATGTGTTCTAGTATCCATAACTTTCTTAAAACGAAATTTATTTTACTTCTTCTAGATCCTCTTTTATATTCTCTGTGCATGCGACAATTTTCTCTTCTGGGTTTTCTTCTTTTCTTTTTTCATTTTTTCTAAATAAACAAAACATTATTGAAATAAAAACAACTTCTAATAAAATAAGACAGATCCCCTTTCTTATCTTTCTAAAATCCAAGGCATCCTGGCCTCCTGGCTTTGTTTGGTCAAAGGCCAAAAAATCTTTAACTATAGTTCCAAAATCCTGGGTTTTCTCCAAACAGTAAGTTGAACTCAGCCCAAGCTTGTTTCCTATAGTCTTTCCTTAAGAACTTGGAATTTCCCTCATGAAACAGATATGTCCATTTCTGGGGTCAAATCATCATCTGACATGTTGCAAAGAATCCATTCCCTTTGGGACCAGGTAAAATCTTTGGGAACTGAGAGGTTGGAAAACCAGGGAAGGGCCTGGAAGAAAAGATACTGAAACGGAAATGGAACACTGGGGTGCAGATCAAAGCTCTTTGCTCATATGTATTGGAACGAATAGACAAATTATTTATTTCCTTTCCATTTTATCATCCACATAATGGGGGAACCTGCCATAATAATCTGTTTTTTCCCCAGGAATCCCTTTTCAATCTATGAACCTAAAACTTTCTTAAAAACTCAGCCCACATCTTCCTTTTCCCTAAGCCTTAATGCTCAATGGGAAATTTTTAATCCCTTTTCCTTTCCCTTTCCACCACAAGAAAGGATCAATGCCCTAAAGGCTGGTTTTGGTTCAGAACATAACTGGAAGTTTTGGTTCCCGTTCTCCAAATTCTGATACTTTTTGCCATGATCTAGACAAAGGTTTTGTCCTCCCTGAATTCATTTTTCCCATTTTGTAACAAGGATTCTAAGATCCCAGATCTACATGACTAAAAGGTTGGTGGGTGTTCCTAATGAAATGGAAAAGCAAAAGATCTCTCTCTGGGGAAGGAAGTTCAGATTTGGGCTTCTCAAGTTTAGAAACTATAGAATGGTTTCCTTTATTCTCAAAGGGAGATCATCATATGGGTGAAGGTACAGTGTAGGGAACTGTGGCTAATCAGACCAATTGAGTTCTGAAAGGTTCTACCACGGGTCAGGCACAAACCGTCCCATTGAACATTTTAGAGTGGGGTGGCTCTAAATGTGTACATCTCACATTTCTAGATAACTAGGGCACTATAGTTTAAAAGGTTCCGGTACCAAAGGAAATGGTGGGCTGAAATAAACCTAAATTGCATCTGAGTAGAGATGATGATGTAAGCCAAAGAGATGATCAAATGACTAAGTGAGCATTTAGAGAGAGGATAAGAGAAGAACCCCCTCAATCCTCAATTTTCTAGAGTGATGACTTTCCCATCCCACTCTCCTCCGATCTTCACACACCCTCTTTTGTGTTATATGGGGGCTAGTGAAGCAAGACCAGGATATTGAGGCAGAACACCTGTCTTAAAATCCTAGTCATATTATTACTATCTGTGCTGGATAAAAACACCTTGAACCCTATATATAATAAAACTGTCATATTGAGCTCAGTGAGTTGGTGTTGGAACAAAAATCCTTGAATCCTTTTGAAAACTGGGAAAGATCATCCCTCTTTTAGTATTGGGGCGGGGGCGGAAGCAGTGGGAAGCTTTGGATTTATTCCATGGGAAGCAATGAAGAATTCTCAGGCAGACACATTTGCACCCAAATGGACTCTAACACTCTTTCTACCCTGCTGAGATGTGTCCCAAACAAAACTGATGCCCATCAGAATGGAAGCGAGGTAGCTATAAAGAGAAATTTTGCACAGGGAGGAATGATGTATTGCTTTGTCTAATTCAAATTTTAAAAAAATTAATAAGCACATACTGTCTTCAAGGTACCATGTTTTTGTAATATGGGAAGAAATTTAAGATTTAAGCACCTATTTTCAGACAATTTTACCCTTTAAGATTTATTTGGTGGACTTTTAAGGGTTCTAGTGGTTTTAATTCCTCCTAATTAAATTTATTTTGTTGACCTGCTATTTTTCCAATTTTTAACCCTTTAAAATATTTTTAAATAAAAATCAAATAATATCGGTGGAATTATGATTTTTTTCTTTCTTAGTATTTTAACATTATCTTCAATGAGATTATAAGTCTTTTGTGTGGAAATCAAATGTATTAAACAAATTTTTGTAGGATTTCAAATTTATTTACTTGACATCTTAATTGATATATTAATAAATTGATAAATTATAATTTTATGTTTCATTTCAACTCCATAATATATATTTATTATACAATATATTTCTTAAATATTATGTATTCATATAAAATTATAATTTCATAATATTGGAACATTCCAACCCTGATCAATGAATAACCCTCTTGTAAGCCTTTATTTTTATATCTGTAAAATTCTTATATATATAATTATTATATGCAAAAATAACTACATGTGTGCATATATACCATATATAAATATATATTTTAGAAAATTTTGTGCATATACTTTCATAATATTCTGGAAATATTTTCCCTATTGTGAAAATTCATTTAGACTTAGATGCAGAAACACAGAATCATGGAATGGTGATCTTATAATAATCTACATTGAGATCCTGTGAAGGAAAATCTTCTTCAAAAAAATTTTTAGACAGACAGTATATGCAAAGGTTACTAGAACACATTAAGATTCCCAATTTAAACTCAGGAATCTCTTATAGAAACCCAACTGTACCAAAAATAAGTTGATTCCCAGACAATTTATGCATTTTATATTTATTTAGAATAGAACTTTTCTTTCTATTATTTTGTCATGGATTTTGTCATTGCTATGTGTGATGGGAGATAAAGTAAAATAAATGAGAAAACAAAGGTTTGAGTTTCTGAAATACTCAGTTTATTAAGCAAAGTATTCCAAGTTTGAAAAATCGTTCCAGACCCTCCTCAGTGGCACCTAGACCCCATATATAAGGGGAAGCAAGGTTTTTATGACTTAAAACAAAATAATAAGGGCTAAATCAATTACAAATTAAATAATCTGATTTTAATTGAATAAAGTTTAAGTTTGCCAAATTGAGGGAGGGTGAAGTAATGTAATTCCTTTGAAATCAGGAAAGTAAAGGTATCCCGATCTCCTCTTAGTGGGATTAAAGGAACAAGGAAATAATAACTGATTGACCGGTATACAACCATTTTCCAGATAAGGCACAGGGTGGTTTAAGGATAGATACTTGTGAGGGGGAACCTCTTTTTCTCTGTCTTTGAATATGACAAAGTTTCTAGTCAGTTTAACTGAGGTTCTTAGTTAATAATCTCTAAGCAACAGGTAGAAATGGGCCAGCTTCCCAGCAATGCAGGGAATTCACTGCAGATCCAAATGATGCCATAAGTTTTCTCACAATTCCCATAAATAAATAAAGTTTTCTCATAAGGCAGACACTGGACAAGGCACAAACTTGAATCAAGAAATTGCACTTGCAGGGAGCTGGAGAATCTAAATGATAAAGACAAAGGTGGAATGAATTCCATCCTTCCAACCTCCTCCACCAATTAGCCCTGGAATCTTAATGCATTATAATGACCATTGCACATACTCTTTGTCTAAAAGATTTTTTAAATAAGCCTTCCTTCATAGGGTAACATGCTGAATTGCAGAGCGTTAAAAGATCACCACTCTGTGTTGTAAACAAGATGCTATGTTGCTGCATCTAGGTCTAAATGGATTTCCCCAGCAGGGACAACAGTGCTAAAAATATGTGCACTTGTAGGTCCAGATAAACTGAATTCTCTAGGATCTTCTGGTCCTTTTCTCTGTTGGTCCGTTATACTTGGTGTCTGCTTGTGGGGTTCCAAGGCCGGTAGTAAGACAAACATGGAAAGCTTTGGAAGCCATAATGGAAAAAAATAGAAGAGGTGTGAAAAGGTCACTCTGGGAGACACACTCACCAGTATCTTCAAGCTAGAGTTTCTGTCCAAAAAAGTACCAGTTATATTGACTATGGGGTTTAGGGGGTTAGATCAAAGGAATCTAGGAAGGAAAAGAGAGTCTTCTTATCCTCTAAGCAGATTCTTCATATAGTATCCCCAAGTGGGGAATATTCCCAGTGAGAAGTCAAAGCAATTAGGATCATAGGATTTAAAGTTGGAAGGAACTTTAGCCATCCTCTAATTCTACATTATTATTTGCAGATAAGGAAACAGAAGCCCCATTGCTCATTGTTTTATTTCCTCAATGTTAATGGGCTTTCACCTCTTCCTAACTGAAAAAGAAGAAAGAAAGGAGGAGGGGAAATATGATAGAGATTCAGCTGGGGTTGGGATGAAGGTGGCCATAAAAATGACTGGCAGCAATCAATCTTTGGGCTGAAGAGATCTTCCTCTTGCCCCTCCATTCATTATGCTCCCCTTCCCCTCTTTCCCAATCAGACCTTTTCTCCAGTGTTCTGGAGTCTCCTGGCCTTGAAATCAGACAGATGAGACATTCGTTGAGGCTTTTTTATTTCCACTCCAGCACCCTTTGGACCTTACCACACTACCTCCCTCTTCACATTGTAATGCCGAAGACACTGAGCAAGACAAGAGATTAGAGTCCAATTCAATAGTTTATTAAATGGAAAGAAATACTGGGACCAAAGGATCCATGTTTGATCCCAGGGCTAGACAAGACTATCATCTCAAAGAGTCCAGCCCCAAGTATCAGGATAGCAAGCTTTTTTATAGGATAACAAGAAAAATGACATAGTGGGGAGGCACCTAGATGGGGATAACCTAATGGTGTGGGAGGCCCCTAGGATGACACAATGGAGGGGTTACTGATATTCTAATGACATCTAAACTGGATAAATCTTTATCTTGTCAAACATTAAGAAGGAATGTCTATAACCTAAAGATATAAAACCTTTATCTCATCAAACATTAAGAGGGAAAGGTTATAACTTGAGGCAGAATAACTAAATAGGACAATTGGGAAACTAGGTCAGGACATCAAAATGGAACTTTGGCACAACTTATCGTTTCCACCCACAGTTACTATTTCTGAGGAAAGGAGTAAGCTTCATCATAGATTAATCCCATCTTAGAGCTCATTTCTTGTGATTAATTCCTGGACTGAGGTGACACAGTAGAAAATGCTACCTTCCAAGACCATGCTCAGGTTTCTCCCCATCACTTTTTATTTGAGCATCAAGTAGTAACTGGGCTGGGTCCAGACAGAGCTGCTAACAATGATTTCTCTTTTCACTATAATTGCATTTGATGTCTCTGAGACATTCAGCTTCAAATGACTAAGAGCCAACTAGTAATATAAGATGGAAGCTCAAAAGAGTTGCTGGGCTGAATATGATGATCTGAGCCTGGATTAAGATGTTAACTGAAACTTTGGATTTTGATGGGATTGTCAAGACAGAGAGTGTAAGAGAGAGTGCCCAGGAGGAGCAGAATCAAGAAAATGTTTCCACAGAAACCTAAAGAACAGAGCACGTCTCAGAGCTTATGGTGCTAACAATCTCAAATGCTGTAGAGAGGTCAAGACAAATGAGAGCAGAGGGAAGAAAAGGGTCACTCGAGCTGACAATTATAGATCATTAGTAAATTTAGAAATGGTGGTTTCAACTGAGATAGGGGCAAAAAGCCAAGTTACATCGGTTTGCAAAGTTCATGAGAAGGGAAGTGCAGGCAATGAGCATAGATTATTTTTAATAGGTATACATCTGTGAGAGGAAGGAGGCATTTAAGAGTACTGCTTGACAAGAGAGTGCAAGTGAAAGGTTTTTTTTAAACATGGAAGACAATTGGACATGACCAAAAGAAAGAGAGGAGTTAGTATATTCGGAGAGAATGAAAATTAGAGGGAAAAATGATTATTTAGTCAAAGTCTTAGAGGAGATAGGCAGCCATAGGATTAAGGGTATGGGTAAGAGGCCTGGCCTGGAAAATCAACAAGTTGCCTCTTCTTTCTTTTCATTGCACTGACTGGCACATAGTAAGCACTTCATAAACTCATAGAAACAGACTTGGAGTCAAAGCTCCATAGATTTACTGGGCAGTCAATATATCCTGATCCAGGCACCCTGTCCAGTTATTGACAACTCCATAGCTAAAAAAGGGGAGCTTCCTAGTCTCCCTAAGCATCTGTTCCATTGAGCCCCAGGAACCCTGTCCACATTCCTATACCTCCATATTAGTTGTCTTTCTTTTTATGAGGACAGTCCATCTACACTGCTCTTTCTAGCCATATAAGTTGCATTCCACCTGAGAAATTCCACCATGATACTGAATCAAATCTACTTGAAATGATACTCAAATAAAAACAAACCAGTTATAAACTTCTCATTCTTAAGTCACAATTGCCATATCTCGATGCCTCTCCACACTAACTACTCCCAACATTACTCTCTATTCTGTTAAGTTTTTCCACTACAATAATGTGGGGTGTTTCTTTTTTTAATCCCAGAGAATATATAAAACTTGATTGCAATTGGAGAATATTCAACAAAATAATTGTTTAAGTAGGCCTATTGTCATGAATAAGGTAGTAAATCAATTATAGAGATGTAAAAGAAAGCCTTGACATAGTTAGGCCAAATGAAGGTGGTGGTGTTTTGGGGAGGGGGGAAACTTTATAGTTGCTGTTGTTGAATAGTTCAGTCATGTCCAGCTCTTTGTGACCCCTTACATCTCACCACCCCAGGCTCTTTTGTCCTGCACTATCCAAGTTCATGTTCATTGCTCCCATGACACCATCTATCCATCTTGTTCCTCTCCAGCCCCTTTTCTTTCATCTTCAATCTTTCCAACATCATAGAATTTTCCAGATGACTCCTGTCTTCTCATTAAGTGGCCAAATGATTTAAGCTTCAGATTCAGTATTTGATCTTTCAATGACTAGTCTGAATTAATGCAAACATTCACTGATCTAATCTTGTTGTCTCTCAAAACTCTCCAACGTTTGTTTTAGCACCAGAATCCTAAAGCATATTTTGAGTGTTCAGCTTTTCTTACACTTCAACTCTCATAGCCATACATTGCTATTGGAAAAAGAAACAGATCTTTGTCAGCAAGTTGATGTCTCTGACTTTTGCCTGCTGTTCAAATTCGCGAAAGCTTTGTCAATCAACAAGAGTCTTTAAACTTCATAGCAGCAGTCATCATCTGCAGTGATCTTTGAGCTTAAGAATATAGAATCTGAAACTGCTTTCATCTCTTCTCCCTCTATTTGGAATGTAACAATGAGACTAGTGGCAAAGATTTAAGAGTGTTGCGGTTTTTTTCCATGTTTAGGTGGCTTTTATGCCATCTTCTTTCACCCTCATCCAAAGTTCATGTTCATTGCTCCCATGACACCATCTATCTATCTTGTCCTCTACCAGCCCCTTTTCCTTTCATCTTCTTTTTCTTCATTTTCTTCTTCTTCTTCATTTTCTACCATCAGAGCGGTTTCATCTCATGTATGAGATTTTAAGTGTTTATCCCAGAAACTTCAATTCTGGCTTTTAATACATCCAATCTCACTTTTTACATCAAGTGCTCAATTAAAATTTAAATAAATACATGGTAACATACAGCCGTATTGTACTCTTTTCCCAATCCAAAAACAATGACTAGTTCCATATTTTGTTCTACTATTTCTTGCATAGATTCCTCAAGAGAGAAGAAAAAAATGAAATGGCCCTACCATCACTTTGAAAACTTGTCACATTCCAAAAAATAGAAAAAATAGTTTTAGTATAAATGAAGCAGAAGTAAATGCCTGGGTTTTTTTTTCTGGAACTCCCCTGCTTTTTTCATAATCCAGCAAATGCTGGCAATTTACTCTTTCAGTTCTCTGCCTCTTTGAAAATTAACGTGCCCTTTTGTAATTATTGGTCACATATTGCTAAACCCACACTTAAAGAATCTTAAACATCACCTTGCTGGCATATGAAATGAGTACAAATGTTCAGTAATTTAAGCATTCTTTGGCATTGATCTTCACCAGGATTTAGCTGTAAATTGATATTTTCCAATTCAGTGGCACCAAATTTGATGACATATTGCATGCAGCTCTTTAACAGAATCATCTCATGATTTTAAATGGCTCAGTCAGAATTTTGTTTCCTCCTTACCTTATTGGTAGCAATGTTTTCATCCCTGGTATCAAAGGCCTGACATGGTACATACTTGGTCTCTGCTACTGTCAGCCTCCCCATTGAACTGAAAGTGACCTGTTGAGTCAGAACCCCAGAGAACATAGACTGTTTGGAGGCTGTTGTTCCTTTGTGTTTGCCTTTCCTTGTGCCCTCAGTGCTTAATGCAGAAGCTGAAATACAATATGTATTTTACAATATGTGTTTAATAAACTCTTGCTCATTGTTGACTATTAGCTGTTTCCATAAGTTACATTCCCTTCCCCAATGTGCCTTTTCACAGGAATCCTCCATTTGTGGAACTCTCTCCTCCCTCTTATTTTCCTCACAGAGTCCTCATATAGCTCACTTTCCATGTCCTTATACAAGATCTTTTCTATTGTCCTTATCCTTCTTGGAATTATTATGCATTTATTCTTTGTAATTATTTTTCTCTGTATGTGTTCCATCTCCCCAATACAACTCAAACTCCTTGAAGGCAGAAACATTCTCATTTTTATCCCTCTTCAACTCCCAAGATTTTAACATACAAAAATCATTTATGAAAAGTTTTAAATTTTAGTTTTATTTTGCTATCATTGCAACTTCTTTGTAATCCATCATCAAGAAATATTAGTTAAAGGCCTCCTCTGTATGAGCCATGTGCTAAGTGCTGAGGATACAAAAAGAGGCAAAAGATGGTTCCTGCCCACAAGGAACTCCCAATCTAAATGTGGGGAAGATGCAGAACAATAAAAATCCACAAAAAGATTAATACAACATAAATAGGAAATGATTAAAAGAATGAAAGCACAAAAATTAAGAAAGATTGGAAAAGGCTTCTTGCAGAAGATGGGTATTTAACTAAGACTTGAAGGAAGGTGGGAAGTCAGGATGTGGAAATGAAGAGGGAGAGCATTCATCCCTGGCAGATGGCCAGAGAAAATCCCAGAGACCTCATGATTTATCATGGGACTTAAGAAAGGACCACAAGGCTGTGTAATTTAAGGAGAGGGAGCAATTCCTCCCAAACAGAGATGACAATGATTTTTAGAGAAATGTGTTTATTGTAGTATAGATCATATTTTTGGATTGTGAATCATCCTGAAAAGCCAAATTTTTTCTCTTTAAACACTGATTATATAATTGGTAGTCATATCCTCCTGCCCACAGTTTTATTTTCCCTATTTGTTTCTTTTCTGTATGAATCAACACTTGAGTTTTGCTTTTGTATTATAAATTTTGTTTTCCAGAAAATGATTTCCCTGAGTCTAGGATCTTCTCACTACAGATCATATATTAATGCGGTGCTTTCCTCTAGCTTCTGTCTCTCCTTTTGATAGATGTGCTATGAATGACTAGCTAAGCAAGATTTCATATGAAAACACTGGTAAGTCTTTGACCAGGGTGAAAATATGTCTATTCTCCTCCAACCTGTGTAAATAAAGCTTACAAAGAAAAAAATGTTGCATCAGTATTTTTTCACCTACCTATTGTCTAATATAAAGAAGGCTTAACTAACTCAGTACTTTATGTAGTTGTCCCGACTGACCAAAGATGGTCAAACTCTTGACCTTGTTGTCATCACCCACAAGTCTTTCACATTCACATTTATGTGTTCTGAAATTACTCACTCTGATCATAATCTTCCATCTTCTAACCCCAAAACTTGTTTTATTCCTCACACTATGACTCCTAGTCACTTGACTCCTCAGTTCTTTTCCAAGCCATTGTCCCTACCCAGGCTATTGTCTATCTCATCTTGGCCAATTGATGAACTAGTTCAAGCTATATATTGTCCTCTTTCCTATTTTCTCAATTCCCTCAGATCTTAGGTTTGACTATATGTATTTAGAATAACAGTTTTATTTTTATTTTTTTCTCATTTAGGAAGGGAATATTGTAGAAGGAGAAAAGAAGGCATGTTTTACTGATTGAAAGAAATGAAATAAATAATAATGAAAAATAATAAGTGATTCAGAGCATAGTTTAATGTGAATGTTGATAAAATTGATTTTTTTTCTTGAAAATTGCATGTTCCAAATTCCAAACCTTCTAATAGGACAGTAGGGAATCCGTTCCTTTATCAATTGACCAATTGTTCTGGTTCTTACCAATTTTAATGAATTCTTTATATATCTTCAAAATGAGAAGTGGCTCACAGGGGCTAAAATTAAAAGTGAAACAGTAAACTAGAAAAATATTTTCATAAAGTTTCTGTGGTCACATTTTCTATGCTAATCCAAAGCATAGTAAACTAATCTAGAGAACAATTTATAAAATAATATATACAAAAATAATAGGAAGATAATCAATTGATCCATAAATGTTTATTAGGTTTAATAGATTTTTCCTGCATATCTCAGCCAGAAAGTTGGGGCTTTTATGATCTTCCAACACCCATCCACGATTTTGGCCAATTAATTCTGGGAATCTCTGAAAGGTTGCTTTTTTGAATATGTAAATCTTATTTCAAAGGACAGGAAAAGAAGAGGAACTTGAAGACCCGGGGACCCTTCAAACTACTATACCCAGGTCCAGTTGGGAAAGCCATGGAGACAATTCCAGGATTTGTAGGCCGTGGGCTTCATTTCAAAACTGGACTCTGCCATTACATGGCTTTGGACCAGTAGTTTAACCTCCTGACCTCAATTTTCTCATTTATAAAATGAAGTGTTTGGATTAAAAGAGTTCTAAGTTTCTTTCTAGCTCTAAATGTAAGAATCTGCTTTATCTCCTGCTTTTGTGGGTCCAGGAGACCAGTAAAAAAAAAATCACTTCTCTTTCTGCCGGTGAAGCGGAAACCACGCCAGAAACAGGAGACCCTTGAACCTGTCCTGGGTAATGGAACCAGATAGGGAAGAATCATGCAACAATCAATACACCTTGAGTTCCCAAGCTCTTAGTATGTCAAAGGCAAGGAGGGAAGTTAGCCTCATTGTCTGCTAATCCTTGCTGTTGTGAGGAATTATCAAGGCTTTCCCAAGTTTCAGCCATCCAAACTTCAGGGTCATGTTCTTGGTTGGAGCCAGGCTATAGGAAAAGGAAGAATTTGTGCTAGAAGCCTGCAAGAGAGAATGCAGAAGCAGTTAAGGATATATGTTCCCCACTCATCTCCCAAAGGACTTGACTTGGAATGGGAGTGGGCAGAGTTGAGATGCATTTCTTTCTTCTCTTCCTCTTTTGGATTCAAAGGCCAAAGAAAACCTCGTTAAAGTGTATAAACCACTTCCCTTACCCAAACCTCAAGTTGTAGCTAGGGTAATTATTATTATCCTCATTTACAGAAAAAGAAACAAATGAGATTTGGCCACAGTCACATACAGAACAGGTATGGTATAAAATTAACAAACCCAAATCAGATTCAGACTATACTGCTTCCTCCTGAGTATACTGACTATCTAAAACCCACTGTAGTTTGTGATTTCCCTCTTCACCTAAATTCCTGTCACAGGTTAAAATAGATTTTTCCTTCATTCCCCTAACTTGTCTTTTTCATCCCATCCTATTAACTCAAAGTAATGTACTATATGATTGTCATGTGCCAGGTACAATGTATGCTGAATAATAGAGACATGTATGCAAAAAACTGAACATTCCATGAACTTAAGAAACTTAGAATGTAGCAGCATGCAAAGTAGGAAATCATAGAGCCTTGAACACAGGAAGCATTTCATGGAAACTTGTTGATTTCTTTGCTCATTGATTATGTGCAATAAAACTGTGTTTTGTAAAAATTATCCTCTGAAAATCACTCAACAGCAAAGTACAGACAGTATCTTGAGATAATTGCACCTTGAAAAGTGTTTAAGTCTCTTATAAAGAAGGCTGTCTCTGTCAGAGAGGTGATGACTCTTTGATAGTTGCTATAGCAACAGTTGGGTGTCAGTTTTATTTTTTACTTTCTAAGTTATAATTAAACAGGAACAGAAGCCAGAAATGCTAATGAAAACAGAGCACAAAAAACATCTAAGACTCACTTGGTTAAATAACAATAATCACAACAATTGATGAACAAGACCCAAAATAAATAAATAAATACTTTTCAAAGGGCTTTACCCTTTAGGGGGATAATAATTGGAGAGTGATCATAGTCTCTAATTGTTTCTTCTTCTAATTCTCCACAGACAAGGAAATTCATGAAGAAATCAAGGGAAAGGCTTGAAGAATGTAAGGATGTCTATTAGGAAATTCAAACAAGGTTGCCCTTAATAGCAATTGTGGCATATGGTGGATAGAGTTGCCTTCTGCCAGGAAGAACTGGGTTTAACTATCGCTTCAAATAAATACTAGCAGACTCATCTTCGACCAATCAGCTTAACCTCTTAGGGCTTTTCAAAGCTTTCACTAATTTCCACTTGGAGAGCAAATATCAATATGTTTGACTTGGAATCAGGAAGACTTGAGTTCAAATATTGCCTCTGATACTTACTAGTCATATCTATATGTAAACATGGCACAAGCATGCACACATATGCATTTGTATACATGTCCATATTTACACAAAGACAAACATATATGCACAACCCTCTCTGTGCTGGGCCACACTCTGTCAGATAGTCTGAATTTCTCATTCAAAGGCAACTCTGGTGAGAGTGGGATTTCTTTGTTTGTTTGTTTGTTATTATTGTGGTAAGTTTATTTATTTTTAATACACACTTGTTTATGAATCATGTTGGAAGAGAAAAATCAGAACAAAAGGGAAAACCATGGGAGAGAAAAAACAGAAAAAAAAAAAGTGAATATACCATGTGTTGATTTACATTCAATCTCCTTAGATCTTTTCCGGTGCAAATGGTATTTTTGTCCAAAGTCTTCTGGGATTGCTTCAGATCACTGAATTGCTGAGAAGAACCAAGCCTTTCCTAGTTGATTATCATACTTTCTTAATGTTTCTGTGTACAATGTATCCCTGCTTGTTTCATTCAGCATCAGTCCAGTAAATCTTCCCAGACCTTTCTAAAATCAGCTTGTTCATCATTTTTTATATAACAATAATATTCCATTACCTTCATGTAACACAACTTATTTAGCCATTTCCCAACTGACAGGTATCCACTCCTTTCCCCATTCTTTGCCATCACACAAAGAGCTGCTACAAACATTTTTGCACATGTGGGTCCTTTTCCTTCCTTTATGATTTCCCTGGGATACAGACTCAGTAATAACACTGCTAGGTCAAAGGGCATGCACACTTTTATAGCCTTTTGGGCATACTTCCAGATTGCTCTCCCTAAGGAATGGATCATTTTACAGCTCCTCCAGTAATGCATCAGTGTACCAGTTTTCCCACATCCCTTCCAATATTTATCATTACCTTTTCCTGTCATATTAGCCAATCGGAGAGGTGTGAGGTGGCACCTCAGAATTATATTAATTTGTATTTCTCTAATCAATAGTGATTTAGAGCATTTTCAATCGGAGAGGTATGAGGTGGCACCTCAGAATTATATTAATTTGTATTTCTCTAATCAATAGTGATTTAGAGCATTTTTCATCTAACTATAAATGGCTTTAATTTTGTTATCTAAAATTGTCGGCTCATATCCTTTGACTATTTATCAATTGGGGACTGATTGATATTCTTATCAATTTGACACCATTCTTTATATATTTTAGAAATGAGACCTTTATTTAAAATGCTGGCTGTAAAGATTTTTCCTCAGCTTTATGGTTCCCTTTTAATGTTGTTTCTGTTGGTTTTGTTTGTGCAAAAACTTTTTAATTTAATGTAATCAAAGTTGTCCATTTTGTCTTTCATAATGTTTTCTAAGTCATCTTTGGTCATAAATTCCCTCCTTCTCCAGAGAGCTGATAGATAAATTATCCCTTGTTCTCCTAATTTGTTTATGATACCATCCTTTATGGACAAATCATGTATCCATTTGACCTTATTTTGATATTATGTGTGAGATATAGGTTTATGCCGATTTTCCGACATTATTTTCTGGTTTTTCCAGCAATTCCTGTCAGATAATGAGTTCTTATTGCAGAAGCTTGAGTTTGGTGATTTATCAAATACTAGATTATTCTCTCATGTCTATCTAATCTATTCCATTGATCCACAGTCTATTTCTTAGCCAATACCAAATGGTTGTTATTATTGCTGCTTAATAGTATAGTTTTAGGTTTGGTACTGCTAAGACACCATTCTTTGTATTTTTTAAAATTAATTCCCTTGATATTCTTGACCTTTTGTTCTTCCAGATGAATTTTGTTATTATTTTTCCTAGATCTATAAAATAACATTTTGGTAGTTTGATTGGTATGACACTGAACAAGTAGACCAATTTAGACAGAATTGTCACTTTTATTATATTACCTCAGCCTAACATGAACAATTGATATTTTCCCAATTGTTTAGACTTGATTTTATTCATGTCAAAAGTGTTTAATAATTGTGTTCATATAGTTCTTGGGTTTGTCTTGGCAGGTAGACCCCAGGTAGATTTTATTTCATCTACAGTAATCTTAAACGGAATTTCTCTTTCTATCTCTTGCTGGAAAAAATAAATAACCAAGTTTGTCAGTAATATATTGAAATGTTGATGAATGTGTGGGTTTCCTTTATATCCTTAAATTTTGCTAAAGCTGTGAATTGTTTATAATAGGTTTTGGATGATTTTCTAGGATTATTTAAGTATATCATCATCTCATCTGCAGAGTGATAGTTTTATTTCCTCATTACCTAATCTAATTCTTTTGTTCTTTTCTTATTGCTAAAGCCAACATTTCTAGTATAATGTTAAATAATACTGGTGAGAATGGGCATCCTTGTTTCATTCCTGATCTTATTGGGAAGCCATCCAGCTTCTCTTCATTACAAATAATATTTGCTGTAGGTTTTGATAGATACTGCTTATTATTTTGAGGAAAGTTCCTTTATCCCTATGATCTCTAATGTTTTTAATAAGAATAGATGCTGTATTTTGTCAAAAGCCTTTTCTGCATCTATTGAGATTATTTTATCCTTATGATAAGTTGCTTTGCTAATATTTAATTTAAAATTTTTGCATCAACATTCAGTAGGCAGATTGGTCTGTAATTTTCTTTCTCTCTTTTGGCCCTTCTTGATTTAGGTATCAGTGCCATATTTGTGTCAGAGAAGCAATTTAGCAGTACTCCTTCTTTACCTATTTTTGCAAATAATTTACATAGTACTGTAATTAATTGTTCTTTAAATGTTTGGTAGAATTCACTTGTGAATTCCTCTGACCCTGGAGAATTTTTCTTAGGGAGTACATTAATGACTTGTTCAATTTCTCTTTCTAAAATGGGACTATTTAATTATTTTAGCTCCTATTTAGTTAACCTGCAATTTATACTTTTATAAATTTTCATCCATTTCAGTTAATTGTCAAACTTGCTAGCACAGAGTTGGGCAAAATAGCTGCTAATTATTGCTTTAATTTATTTTTCATTATGGTGAGTTTACCCCTTTCATTTTTGATGCTAGTGATTTGTTTTTTTTCCTTTCCTTTTTCTGATCAAATTAATCAAAGGTTTATCTATTGTGTTAGTTTTTTTTCATAAAATCAACTCTTAGTTTTGTTTCTTGGTTCAATAGTTTTCTTAGTCTCTATTAAATAATCTCTCCTTTAAGTTTTAAAATTTCTAATTTAGTATTTAATTAGGGTTTTAATATTTTTAGCTTTTTAGTTACATGCCTAATTCATTGATCTCCTTTTTCTTTATTTTATTTATGTAGCTATTTAGAGATATAAAATTTCCCCTAGGAACAGCTTTGGTTGCATCCTATGGATTTTGGTTCTGGTGAGAGTGTCGAGCACCCATATACAGAGTACATTCTGATTATTTACAAGAGTCTTCCTCACACTATCCCAGGGTCTGAGGAAGCTGTACTTTCCCTATACCCTTATGGATAAGGAAGCCTGAAAATTGAGTTCAAACTCAGCCTCTGGCTTCAGAGGCCCTTAGTCTCCTGAGTGATAGACATAGAAGCAACCTCAATGGTCTCAGAATTGGAGGGACCTTACACTAGGGCTATTCTCTCCTCAGCTTGTTATATAACTGTAAACTTAGGTCTCAAGAGATGAATTGGTATGCCTAAAATCATAGAGAAGCAGATTGGAAGCTAGATCATAAACTTCCTAATCTCATCTTTCCCCACTAGATCATTTTTCTTCACCTATAAGATATAATGATTAAGTGGGGAATGACCAAGGTACATCCATTCAGGAAATGGACTTAAGTATGGCACTCCAAGAGGGCCATCTGGCAAGGCCATTGCTGCCTTAGCCCAGCCAGGATTTGTTCCATGAAGAGGGTGGTATCTAATCTAGGTTTGATGGTTATACAGGGATTTGACAGAAGCAAGAAGGAAGGGTACTAGTAGTGTAAGAGGAGCTATTTCACCTGCCCAACCCCAATTAATTTAGTTGACTAGGCGTTCTCTGCTCATGTACACATCAACTTGCTTTTTCCTCAACACTTCTCTTTCTTGACCTTTCTTCAACCCCCTTTTGTCTTTATGTTTTCCTCTCTAGGATTTCCTGAACCTGGGATTTTTTTTGCACCTATTGAAGTGTTTCTCCTTCTCTCTCCTTTTCAGGATCTTCATCCAGGTCACATCTGTTAACCATAGAGGCTCTTCTTTGGAATTTCTTCACTTCTCCCTCTTTATTTCATATGATCCCACCATCTCTCATCAATTCAATTATCTCTGTGCCACTATTCCTCAAATTTATTTGTCCAGCTTCTGTAGATTCCCATCTCCCCACTTGTTATGGGCCAGAAGCCTCCAGAGGCCTCCAAGAAACCTGCACCCAGAGAACATTACATTTAAGAAGAGAATATTACACCCACTGCCTACTGGATATATTAAAGTGGATGTCCCACAAACATCTTAAAGTCAATAGATACAAACCTGGACTCTGTAGCCTCACACAAACACACACACACACACACACACACACACACACACACACACACTTTCAAGCACTCACTCACTCACTCACTGATAACAAAGCCCTACCATCTTCCTTTTTTCTCACTGTCCAAGGTACCAACTTACTCCCTCACCCAGGCTCACAACCTTAGTGCTGAAACTTCCTCTCACTCTCCCTATCATGTCTAATCTGCTTCCAAGCCCTACTGATTCTAAATCTCACATCTGATGTGATGTGGCTCCCTACAACTTAAAATAATATATGAAATTCTCTGTATGACATCCAAGTCTTTTATATGCTGTCACACCCCCAAAACTAACTCCAACCTTCCATCCTCCTCTTTTATACTTTCTTCTCTCTTAGGTTATTAGGACAATACTCTCTTTGGATTTTCCTCTTCCTATCTGATGAGCTGCCTGTCTCCTTTGTTCCCTCTTCTCCAGGTCATACTTTCTAACCAGAGGTGTCCCTCCAGGCTCTATCCTGAGCTCTCTCCTCTGCACCTTCTATACTATTTCACTTGATGACTCATGAGCCTTCAAGGATTTGTTTACCATCTTTATGCTGACAGTTCTGAAATGTACCTTTCCTTTCCCAGTCTCTCTGCAGACCTCCAATCTACCATCTAGAACTAGATGTTCAATCTTAAACTCATTATGACCAAACAGATCTCATTATCTTTCTCCAAAAACCTCCCTTCTTTCTCACTTCTCTGGGATTGTAGAGGGCTTCACCATCATCCCAGACTCTAGTCTCACAATTTAGGAATCATTCTAGATTCCTCAAGATCTCACACTCTCCCCATATGCAATATTATGCCAGGACCTTTCAATTTAATCTTTGCAGAACCTATCAAATACACCTTTCTTCTGACACTCCTGCTTTTGTAGTGCAGGCCTTCATCACCTCATTCATATCTGGACTTTTGCAATAGTTGGCATCTGCTTTAAGAACCTTCCCCAGCAATCAATCCTCCATTCAAGCACTTAAGTGATGTTCCTAAAAGAAAGGTCCAGTCTTGTCACTTCCCCCAACACATTCATTGAATTCCAAGAGTCCCTGTCACCTTCTGAAGCAAATACAAAATCCTATCTTTCCTTATCAAAGCCCTTTATAACCCAGTCCCACTCTTTTCAGTCAGCTTACATCTTACTCCCCAGACACAGACTCTGATCCAGTAACATTGATTTCATTATTGTTGCCTTAAACAAGACATTCTATCTCTTAACTCCTGGCATTTTCCTTCTGATTCCATGCTTCCGTGGTTGTCTCCCCTTCATCCTACCTTCCTGGCTTTCAAAGTATTAACTTCATAGGGCCTTTTGTTCATTCTTATGTCTTCCTTCTATTCATTATTTCTACTAATTTTATATAGCTTATTTGAATGTATTTGTTTGATGTTTCCCTCTTTGACTGGATTTTGAAAGAAGTTTATCTTTTTTTTTTTATTTGAACCTAGGTTTTCTAACCTTTTAGAGAAAGATCCAATATCTGTTGACTTATATAGTAGAACGGCTCCTTGAATGAGGAAGAAAGGATCCTGAAAAACTCTGCGATATGAAAAAATTAAAAATCATCCCAACAAAGAAAGCTTGTATGTTTAATTTATTTAGATTCCAAAGAAAAGTAGATTGATATAAAATCAATTTATAAAACCTTTTCTGCTCTCTTAATGAAGTGTTATTTATTTGGTGTTTTTTTGCATGAGATTGAAAAGAAAAACCAATAGTGAATGGAAATTAATTATGGAAAGATGCTCATTTTCATGAATCTGAAAGGTGGTATAAGAGATAAACTGACTGAGTCTTGAAGATTAAAAGACACTCTTCCAAGGGTGGAAAAGCAGGAGAAATCTTTGAAGGGCCCAGAGGTGGAGTTCAGCTTTTTGAGGAACAACAGGTTGCTCAGTTTATTTAAAATGGAGAGAAAGTAATAAAAATACAATAGCTAGAAAGGGCTTCAAATGCCCAACTGAGAAATTAATTTTGATCCTAAAGGTAGGAAAAGAATAAAAGCTTCTTGGCAGAATATCAACTTGTCAAGACTGGAGAGTAGGGAAATTTTATTTCACAGCTGGAGGATGGATTAGGGAGGAGAGGACAGATCAGAAATCAATTAATATGCGAGAAATAGATGAGGAAGGAAGCTAGTTAGAGGGATAGAGCACCACTCTGAAGTCAAGAGGACCTGAGAAAATCTTATAGTTACTTAAAGTACTGGAGGTAACTAGGGCAAGTCCCAATCAATCCCAATTGCCTGGGAAGAAAGAAAGAAAGAAAGAAAGAAAAGAAAGAAAAGAAAAGAAGTAGTTGAGGAGAGAGGGTGACAAAGGCCTTGAAAAGTGACCAATATGAGCAAAGAAAATGAGCTGAATAGCAGTGGCAAATGACTGTGGATGAGCAGAAAGAGGATTTAAAAATAACTCCAAATTTGTAGCATGAGAGACCAAAGAATAGGTGCCTTCAGTAGAAGGAAGGAAGTTTGAAAAGGAGAAAGTTGTAAATGTTTGTAGAGGAAGAAACAAAAAGTTCTGCTTAGAACAATAGATTAATGCTTATAGGGCACCCAATTGGAAATTTTCAATTAGAACTGGTGATGTGGGCTAGAGTTCAGGGAAAAGGCCTTAGACCCTGGGTTATGGTGATAAACCCAAGAAGATGAGGAGATCACCAGAAGTGTTAGAGGAGAAAAGTCAAAAAGAATCCAAAGGGTCCCCACATTGAGGAAGGGGAATATGGATAATTATTCAGCAAAAGATCCTAAGAAAGAACACAGAACAAGAAGTTCTTGTTCATCATTGCAGAGCAAGAGCAGCATACATTGTTGGATAGGCCCATCTTCCAGGGACTCTTGCTGTTCCTTCAGGGCTTCTGGATTCAGTTGGAATAGGTCAGCCCTCAGGTCTTCAGCCCCAGGAACCTAAAAGAAAACAAGGCAGGGAGGATCAACCATATCACTTGAGTGATACTGTGATGATCTTCCTTTGAAGGAAGAAAGAACAAGATGATGGGTCAGTTACTGAGAAGTGGATGAACCAAGAGCTAGAATATAGGAAGGAAGCTGGAGAGATGAGTCTGAGACTGGGAGGGAGGCAGGGTCCTCCCAGAAGGGATGAGAATAACTCACAGTTGTCCTCGAGCACTGCATTTGGTCCCGGCATCTGAATTGGAGAGAAGGTTCTGTCAGTTGGGACTCCTGAGATCAGGCCTTCCCAAGGACCCAGGCAGGATCCCTGCCCCGCCACCTGCCTCAGTCACTTACACTCAGTATCATGTTGGGGAGCTCTAGATTTGGAAGAGAAGCAGACAAACCAAGTACAACTGAGGCACCTTGGGAATCAATGAGAAGAAAAGAGGTTAGGTTGAGGAGCTTTTCATGCTGGGAAAATCACTCATCCTTCTCTCCCAAGAATCACAGAAGATCTAAGATACTAAACAAAGGAGGCAAGGAAGTGACCTGAAGCTCCTACCTTCTGGAGGTGTCTCCATGTGAAATCACTGCTGAGAGAGAAAGAGGGAAACCTTGGGCAGTCCAAGCCTGTGATTTAGAGCTTGAAGGCACCTTAAGATGATTTCAGGTTGGCCTCCACTTTCACAGTTGAAGATACTGAGGTCCCAGTGGTACCCATGCTTGAATCCTCAACTCCTTTCTTTGTTTCATTCCTTTCCTCCCAAACTCACCAATCTGAGCATGGCAATGACGGCCAAAAGTTAAGAAGAGGAGGAGGAAGAGTATAAAGGAACAGCTGAGGGCAGTGATGAGGATGGTTTTGGTTCCTGTAACTGGAGGAGGAGAGAAGTAAAAACATTAGTCATAAGGCTCTGCTATCCTCTCACAAATGATCCCCCCCAAGCTCAGATCCAAGGGGGTCACTATCCCTTTCCACATCTCGATGGACCCTTACGTCTTGTGAGAAGACTTTCATTCTGCTCCTCTAGAACATGGAATGAAAAAGGTAAGATCACAGGAGTGAAGATTCTGAAAGCCAACCCCAGCCCAGCTCCCAAGCAGGATCCCAATGACCCTGAAATTCCGGGGAAAGGCAGGGGCTTCCCTTCCTCTATTTCTCCAACTCTCCCAGTGAGAGCCAAAGGGATTCCTGGGCTATTTGCCCAGTTCTGCAGACTGAGAGTTTAGGGGAAAGGGGGACCTACAATCATTCTTCAGATGGACTTTCAGGCATCCAGCCCTCACCTTGTATTATGAGTTCCAGGGGTTCACTGGGCAGAGCCAGGACAGGGCCATCTCTTTCAAGGAGATAAGAGCACCTGTACCTTCCAGTCTGGTTGATGTTCACATGGATCAAGGAGAACTCTGCTCCGTGCTGGGTGGGCTCACTGGTGCTCACAGGCAGATCCTCTCCATCCTTGTACAGAGCAAACCTCACACCTCGGGATGGCCCCTGACACAGGAGGGTCACGTTGTCCCCCGGGGTTACCTTGGAACTGGGCCAGGCTGAGAGAGAGGGCTTGGGAAGGCTGTCTGTGGGAGAAAGCAGGGACCACAGCTCTCCAGGGCTCCAAGGAGTTAGCGAGTCTCGGGGGGATCCCCTGCCACTCTTTCTTTTATTCCCAGCCTCTCTTTGCCTTTCCTGCCTCACTAGGAACTTCACTCAACTCTTTAAAAAACTACCTAGGGTTTTTTATTTTCTATTACACACTGGAGTTCACCCCTACTCCAACCCTGCACAGTGTCAGAGGGAAAAGTGCCCCCACTGCTCCACACCCCACTCTGAGTTCTCCTAGGGTTCCATTAAAGGCCTCCCTGGCAGTATGGTGTCCTCTGGGGGGAGCTCACCAGGTGCCAGCAAGGCCCTGGGCTGGACCTCCTTCCGGGCAGGGCGCCACCTCCGCAAAGGCTGCAGATATTCCTGCAGGAGCAATGCCCACCTCGCCATTCTCAGGGAGGAAGTTTGCTGCTGCCTCCATCTAACTCGGTCACATTGGCCAGGGGTGGCCCTCCCATGGGGCTCTCCCTGGTCCCCACTCCCCTGCAGCGGCTCCAGGGGCTCCTCATTGTCCAAAACCGTCCTCAGAACCCAGGGCCCGCTGTGGCCCCAGTCCCGCCCCTGTCTCTCACCTGTCACCCAGACCTCCAGGGTCTCACTGGCTCCGACTTGATCTGTAGGAAGTGTAGTGAACACAGCTGTAGTTCCCAGAGTCCTGGGCACTCAGAGATTTCAGGGGAATTGGTTTATAAAGGATTTCATGTTTCTTTGTAGGGTTCTGTGTCCCCACCTTCAGAGAAGGAATGTCACCAACTGATTGGGTGACGATGATGGTCTCCTGCACCTGAAGGTCACTTCCTTCCCTGGTGCCCCCACAGGACCTGCTTGGGACATAGAGTCGGCCTGGGGAGGAGGTTCTGGGAGAGACAGGAAAGGATATGGGGGAAGGAAAAGCCCAGAATCAGAGCCTGACTAGTCTGTGACTGGGGCAGGAGCCTGAGGCTTCCACCTCCCTGGACCAGAATTAATGATCATCACAGCCATAGATAATAAGGACCCTGGTTTTGTACACTGCCCCCTAGGGGCCAGGTGTGTCAAGGCATTTGACAGATTTTGTCCCATTGACCTCACAGCCTAGGTGCTGAATACTCAAACTGTCCTCATTTTCCAGGAGACTTTGAGGGAGACCAGTACTGCCTTGCCCAGAATCCCACAGCGCTAAGTGTCCCACACTAAACTTGAATTAGGGGCTCCTGACTCCTGGCCCAGCCCTTCTGCTGCCGTATCTCTTGGCTTCCATGTTGGGAGGCAAGATCCTGGCTTAGCACTTAGGTGGGCAAGGGTGACAAGGAAACTGAGAGGGGAACAGGATGACTTCTGCCATCTTCCCCCCCCACACCCTCCCTTCCCCCAGCCCCTCAGGTGACTCCCTTGGTCTAGTCCTGCCCTGCTCTTCCCTCCCTATCCCCACACAGGCTGGCAGCCTCCCTAGCCACTGACTCAGCATCTCTGAGCATGTGGATCTCCATCCCCCACAAACCTCCATGTCCCAGTGAGAAATGAGAGCCTGGCAGGGTGGCTGAGGGCTGCCTTGCCCTGACCCAGCCCCTAGGGCCTGTACACACCCAGGTCACAGAGATATTCTGGCCCCAGAGGGCCCGAAGGGCAGTGGTGAATGTGAAGAGGGGGAGGGGGGACAAAGAATCACCAAAACACACAGGCCTGGGAACAAAGACCCACAGAGACTGGTATAGAAAGCCAGAGCCAGGGCCCACAGGTGTGCACACAGGCTCACAGGTCACTGCATGCCATGTACACACGCACACACACACGCCACACACACACATGCACACACACATGCACAGCCCTTCCCAAATAAGACCACTAGGTCCCAGCCAACCTGGACTTCTCATTCATGTACAACCCTGGAGAAGGTTGAACAGCCACGTCCAGGGGCCTTCAGGAGCCTTTGTCACCCCTCCCAGGCCCTGGAGGGAGCTCCCTTCCCTGCTTCCTTGTGGGTAAGAGCCCACCTCCCAGCTCAAACCAGCCTCTGGCCTTGGGCCCTTCACAGGGGCAGCCTCATTGGCCCTAGGCAGGCACTCTGACCTCACCTTGTTATTCAGGAGTAACCTGAGACTGCAGAGATGCCCTGCCAGACCTAAGAGCACAAAGAAGCAGAACTGGAAAGGAGCCGGTGGCGAACCTCCCATCCCATCCTTCCCTGCTCCGCCATCCTTCCATCACCCAACAGAGAATGGCTGAGTGGGGAAGCCCACCGACAGGCATCCATTCAAGAAGGGATGGGTGTAATTCCTGGAGGGGCACAGGCAGGATCCCTGTTGCCTGAGCCATCCACAAGTGTTCCACTGAGAGGTGGCCTGATCTGGTTCCTGGTTATGCAGGGGCCTGACAGAGCAAGGAGGAAGGGCCCTAGTAGTGTAAGAGGGACTTTTCATCTGCCCAACCCCAAGTAAGTCAGCTAACAAGATGTTCTCTGCTCAGATCCAGGCGCCTCCCCACATGAGTTAAAGAATTATTCCATGAATTAGGGAGAGACTCAAGTTGGGAAGGAGGAAAAAGGAAAATAGGATGAAATCCAATTTCCCAAAGGATGAGCTGTATTGGAGAATGAGGCTTGGAAGGTGTTCCCAACCACAGGCTACAGGGGACAGTCATAGGGAGTCTCCAAGCCCTGCAAAGCCTCCTTCTGACCCATTGCTGGAATGCTCCTGCACATGTTGCCTGGGGCTTCCCCTGGCTCCAAGGCCCAGTTCTTGCAGTCAAGACTGAAACCTCATCAGGGGCTTCCATCAAGGACTTGATAGGATTTGGTCCAATGTTGTTCCTTTTGATTTATGCCATTGGGGTTATGTGATAACGCAATCAAAGCAGTTTCTCACCCTGAGCATATTGTTCGTTAACATCAAGAGGATAATGAGGTATGAATCCCCTAAAGCCTGAGGGGACCTTGCAATTTTGTATAAAAGAACAGGTCCTGGTTCAGAAGCGTTGCTTTTAATTCGAAATAATCATTTGTGGAACCAATAACTGCACAGCTTCATCCAAGATCCTCTCTTTATCCTCCCTGATGGTTATAGAGGAATAGGAGAGGGATTCAGGTCCCTCTTTCCCTTCTTGGATTCCCTTGGAATGACAAATAGATCAATGGAGGCCCCTCCCTCCCTGATAGTCAGAAATAGACCAATGGATGGACCCATCCCAGCTTCTCCCCCTAATTGTCCTCAACAAACAGTCCCAAAGGAAAACACTCACCTGACTGTGCCCCAATCACATAGATGCAGCATAGCCCTGGAAGAGAAGCTCAGATTATTGATGACTCCAAACTCCCTCCAGCCACTTCCCCTAAAGGTTCTTTATCTGGGACCTACTCAGTCCAAGAACGCTGCCTCAGCACCGAGGGTCTATCTCCATACCCCTCAGTGTGCGAGCCAAAAACTCTTCTCCCACCGTCCTCCTCCCCCAGCCCGGCCCAGGGGCTCACCAAGACAGAGCAGACACAGGAGGTCTGGGTCCATGGTGCGCCTGAGATTCCCAGACCTCAGTGAGCACACAGCAGGAGTCGGCAAGCCCCAAGCGAGGTCCTGCTCAGGATGTGGTAGGGGACCTGTTGTCTCCTCCCACCAGTCTGGCCACACTCTTTCCACCCTCAGAATCATTACCTGGAGAACATCTTGCTGAACTCTCCCTCTGAGAGGTCCGGAACCTCAGCAGGAGGCCAGTCTTCCAAAGATCATGAGACCAAACCCCTGAGACTGAGGGCCAATTCCCCACCAGGGAGAGCATCCAAAGCAAGGACACCCCTGTCCCCTGTTCAGTGCTGAAAGGATGGGCCTGAAGAGCAAGGGCTGAAGGGAGCCGGGATCTCAGTCTCAGACACAGGGCCTCCTTGAGTGCCTGACTCTTCATATGAAGGCTCCTCTGATTACGCAGTAAGAAATCCCAGAAATAGGTCCATGTGTGATGTCCCAGGCTGCTCCAGAGAAACCAGTTTCCTAGGTTTTAGTGACTGCCCTCCCTCCCTGGGAGGGCACCTGATTCACCCAAACTTCACTAGTGGCTCAAAGGACTTGGAACATGCCCAATGGCCATACCAAAGTAAACCATTTCAGCAGATGGGCCAAACAACACTGAGGATAATGGAAGTATCTCAAAGCCTTAGATGAGTTGGGAGGGTGTTTACCCTACCCACAATGGAATAAACAAATGAAAACAGTCTCTTCCAGTGGCCACAGAGGTGGCTCAAAGAGGCACTGTGGAACTAGAAAACAGTTTAGAACTATTTGAAATGGCCTATAATACTGTGCATAGCTGTTGACCCAGAGATATCACTACTAAGTCTGCATCCAAGAAATCAAAAGCAAAAGGAAAAGGGCCTGTGTGTATAAAAGTACTTATTCCATCCCTTTTTGTGTTGGCAATGAATTGGACATTGAGAGACTACCCATCAAATGGGGAATCGACAAGCAAGTTGTGATTTATACTGGGACTGAACATTATTTTGTTATAAAAAGTGATGAAATAAAAGCATCCTGAGCAATCCACTCCTTTCATCCATAAAGCAACTCTTAATTCCTAGCAATGGATAAATTCAGTGGGTGACTGACTCTTAATCATTGGATAGTTACTTCAAATACTGAAGAGAATCAGATTTAGAGACAAGAGTTTATGGAGAGAAAAGTAGAGGAAGAGGGATGTCGGGGAAGGGTATTCTGATATAGGATAGAAGGAGCTCCCATCGTAATGGAACCAAGATACTCTACCATAAGTAAAAGGAGTTGTAAATTCAACTGGGAATGGAGCAGATTTTAGGCATGAGGCTGTAGTGAACATTTATGGATCAAAAAGGAAGAGACCTTGGATCAGAGAGGCTTTCTTGGAACAGGGATAGTCATGACCTCTCCATGAATTTCAGATTTCTCCTCTGTCAAATGGAAATAATTACAGCCACTGCTTTCATGACAAGGTAATAACAATACTATTAATGGCCAGCATTTATTTTTTAACTCAAAACTTTATTTATTTATTTTTGTAATTATTATTTTACTTTTTCCAATTACATGTAAAGATAGTTTTCTGCGTTCATTTTTACAAGATTTTGAATTTCAGAATATTATCTCTCCTTCCCTTTCCTTCTACCCCCAAGATGACAAGCAATCTTGTTATATATATATATATATATATATATATATATACACATACAATCACATTAAATATATTTGCATTTTAGTCATGTTGTAAAAGAAGAAATAGAACAAAAAGGAAAAACCCAACCTCCCACCACCACCAAAAACAGTGAAAATAGTCTGCTCTGATCTGCATGAAGACATCATAATTTTTTCTCTGGCCATCATTAGCATTTTCCACCATGAATCTTCTGGGGTCTTGGATCCTTGTATTGTTGAGAAGAGGTCAGTCTATCATGGTTGATTATTGTATAATGTTAATAATCAGCATTTATAAAATGCATATATATCTGTGTATGTATACATAGAGAAACATAGAGATATGCTTGTGTGTATGTATATGTGCATATATCTACATCTATATCTATCTGGTTTACAAAGAACTTTCAAATATATAAATATATCTTATCTGATATTCCTAATATCCCTATGAAGATGATGCTGTTATTATTTGCATTTTACAGATAGAGCAACTGAGGCTATGAGAAAGTGTTAAATAAATTACCCAGGATCCCACACCTAGTAAATGTCTGAAATAAGTTTTGAACTCAGGTCTTTGTAAGTTACAGATCTCTGCTCATTAAACCACCTAGCAATGGTTTTAAAAAGTGCTTTGTAACAGATAGTGTGGGTCAGAGCTGAGAATTGTTGCTACTCTTCAAGAATTTCATAACTCTCAGAAGCTTTGCTATTTGGGAAATACATTTTACCTTTTCTCTTTATTTATTAGAAGAACCAGGGTCACCCATTTATGCCATGTGGAAGTGAATACAAGGAGGAGAGGACCTGGTGATACAGCATGAAGAGAAGCAGGGCTGGAGAGCAGGAAGCCTGGTACTGGGCCAATGGAAGGGGACAGAAGGTTTCTGATGGTCAGCTCTGGACATTAGCTGGGTTTGGATCCAAGTTTTCTTATGCTGCCCAGAGTTGCCTGATCTCTTTCCCTCAATATTTGCTGGTTAGTTTGAAGTTCCTATAACCTTTGATCTCTGTCTGTCCAGCCTTACTGCTCCAGGCAGATATCCTCTGGCTCATCCTCAACTCCTCAGGCCGTTCCATTTACTGGCCAAAAGTTTCCCCATGACAAGGAGGACCAATCCAACCAGGCTGATGTGAAAGAGATTGATCACAAAATAAACCGACTGGGTAGAGTCTGAGGGAGAAGAGGAAATGAGGTTAGTGCTGACATAAGAATATTTCAGGAGTTCACACTCCTCTTAGCAGGCTCCTTGATCCTGCCCCCAGACTGGTCCAAATCATGGGTTCATAAAGAGCAGGTCATATCAAACTAAACATATTGCATTTGTAGAAAATTACTCAGCTCTTGCAAGTCCTCCTATTGGGGTTTATTCTCTTGACTAAGGCTGGGCTGCTGAAGAAGTTCAGCTCATCAGGGCCCCCTACTGCCCTTTACTCGCATCCACTAAGTTGTGGAGGCTGGAAAGTCTTTAGCTGACAAAGACAGGATGCTCTATTCAGAGTTCTTTCCCCAGGAACAATGAGCCACACTTTGCTTTGAACAGCCCAGAAAAGACAGGAAACAAGTTTTAAATCTGGCTTATTGGTCTGTTTGTTGACTTCCTATACCAGGTAATAATTTAAAATTCAAGATCCCAGTTTACTTTGGTTTAAGAAAAGAAAATTTATGTAACTTAGGGAGAACTTGTGACCCTAATCATTCTCCAGGGGCTCTTATCTCCACCCCTTCTCCACTTTCCTAAATAACAACTACCAGACTAGGCAATCTAGACAATGAAGCCCAATTCACTCTCCAAACCTAGTCTGATTCACATGTAAATGCAAGGGAGAGAAAATCAAAGGCAGATGAAGAAAGGAAAGAATGTGCTCTCCTTTCAAGGGACCAGCAAAAAACTCTGGAGTTGTAGAGCTTTTGTTCACCCAAAACAAAGTCTCACAGACTTTTGATATTTCCTAGCTATGTGACCCAGAGCAAGTCGCTTAGCGCCAATTGCCTCAGCAAAAAACCAAAAAACCTCAAGGGATTTTCTGCCTCCTCAGTATACCATCATGTTTTCCTTTCTAAATATTTTCCAATTGCATTAATGATGGGAACTTTGAGAATTTTGACATTAGTTAAAATCAAACTTTTCACTAGTTTTAGAAATTAGAAAATATTCTCTTTGAAAATCAGGAGAATTGTCCTTGTACATTTTCCACAGTTATTTTCTGATCACTGACAGTACTGCCATCATGCCAGCCAGTTCTTTTTTTTATCTTTTTAATTTACTTTTTTTCTTTCTTTTTATTTTCCTTTATTTATTTATTTTTTTTTATTAAAGCTTTTCATTTACAAAGCATATGCATGAGTAATTTTTCCAACATTGACCCTTGCATAACCTTTTGTATCAATTTTTCCCTCCTTCCCCAACCCCTTCCCTTAGCTGGCAATACATATTACATATATTACATACACAATACATATATTGGATCTAACATGTATATGTATACATATTTATACAGTTATCTGTATGAAAGCTTAAATCTGTGCTAAGATTTTTTGGGACACTGCAAATACAGTGAAGTTTAATCCCAGGTAATCTGGGAAGGGGACCCTGGAAGGGAGACCCTCACTGTTTGGGAAATCCAGAAAGGTTTCATGTAGAAATAGTATTTGAGTTGGTTCTTAAATGGAAGTAGGGAGTCTTTTGAGGCAGAGAACAAGACAGAGGGTAATCCAGGACTGGGGAAGGCCAGTCCAAAGAGTTGGAGATAGGAGATAGGATGTTATGGAGAAGGATATTACTGTGTGTAGAATAAGAGAGGAGGTGAAAGCCTTGTAAGTTCACTTCAAGTAGGAGGGAATGCAGCATCTTTTCCCTCTTCACAAAGTGGGAGGAGATATGAAACAGCATAGCCCATGAAAACAGAAAGAATAGTTGGGGTAGGCAACAGCAAGCTCAGCCTCTTGCCTGGGGTCTCTGTCAACTCCCTTGATTTGTAAGCTTGCCAGTTTTCTTAAACCATCAGGGGAAACAAGATCATCACACCCTGAGAAATGAGCCTGTTTAGGATGTATAATTCCTAAACAAGGAATGTGTTCACTAAGAATCTATAAGCTTGTTTAGTGATTAATATTTTGCACCAGGATGAGTTTAAAATATAAAAGAACTTTTAAAAATCTCCTATGTAAGTCCTGGTAAACTTTTAAAAAATAATTTATCTAGCCCAAAGATATTAGTAGAATTTGCTATTAGTGATGAAATCTCTTGGGATTGTAACTGATATTCTTTTTTTCTTTTTTAATTATAACTTTTAATTTACAAGATAGATGCATAGGTAATTTTTCAGCATTGACAGTTGCAAATCCTTTTATTCAATTTTTCCTCCTTCCCCACTCCTTCCCCAGATGGCAAGTTGACCAATACATGTTAAATATGTTAAAATATAAGTTAAATACAATATATGTATACATGTCCAAACAGTTAATTTGCTGTATAAAAAGAGTCGGACTTTGAAATAGTGTACAATTAGCCTGTGAAGGAAAATTGACATTCTTTTCAGTTTCACATTTGATTTCCTGATCATGAAGTTAATAACTCACCATTTGAGAGAAATATCATAAGCTACTCAGAGAAATGTGATCCCGAACTATTACAGGTAGAGGTCTGTATCTGGAGAAGTCGGGAGACAATTTGGCCTCTGCTCAAGGTAGAATCCTTCTGACTCAGTTTCCAAGTTGTGTCTCCTTAAATAAGAACCCACCCGATTATTCCTGAGTCTGGCTATAAGGTGGAACTATTATAATTGGATCTAAATTGAGCTGAGGATGCTTTATCCTGTCATATGTATACTCCCAGGCTGAGGCCTGAAGAAGCAGTTTTGATAATATTATAATCATACCCCTGTATTTTCTTCCTCTAGCAAATTTCTATAATCAGAGCAAATGGTCAATAGAAGCCATGAGCACAATTCAATTATATAATATCTGGCTGTTTTCAATCACAAATAAGTAGTCATTATTGTGGTGTTCTTCTTTTCTCTAAGATGGTTTTCTGGGAGAGTAGGTTTCTCGGGGAGGTTCTCTGGAGGCAGCCTTAGTTTCGGTTCAGAGTAATAATCACTCCAAATACAGCCAGCTGATAAAATCCAAACGTTTATTTCTTATCTCTTTCCTTGGGCCTGGTTAGCTTTCTTAGAGGCCTATCTCTCTGCTTGGTTCCAAGAGCTCTTGCTGCTAATCTTTTGCCTCTGCCAGCTTCAGCTTCTCTTCTTCCAAATGTCTCCATCCAGCACCAAGGTGAAAGTTGGAATGAATCTGTCTTGCCTCCAAGAGAGGGCTTCTGGCTCTCCCAGAGTGCTCTTTGGCCCTAAGAGCTTCTTGCTTATATGAACTCTCTATCAGTTCCACTTAGTACCTTGTTTCAAGTTCTGGCCCATATAAGATCAGATCAATCATACTGAACCATGGTTCAGTAAATTAAAAAAATAAATTAGATAATTATTGTCTCTATCAGTTCTAATGACTTAATAGCTTGTAAGGATTCTAACACGTTATATCCTAAATAAGTAGGCAAATGAGTATTTGGCCAAGTTATCTGTTACTAAATGTTTATATCTATATGAAATAAAGTTCCTAAAGGTTTCTAAAATAATATAAGATCAATTAACATGATTGTCTATGAGATCTGTTATTTTATTGTTTATTAAAACTAAATCTGAAACACCTTCAACATTTGCATGTACTGTTTATCCTATGACACAAATATATGTCTTTATGTGAAAAGCTGAGGGCCAATCTATATTGTTCTCTCTACATTTTACAGCAGTTCTGGTGGACTTGTCTCTTTTTCAGATTATCCTAACCTCTATTTTAGATTTGTTTTTCATTCTAGATTTTGGTCAGCTATAGCTATATTGACCAGCTTCAAGGAACTGAATCAACCATTGGATACTTCAATCAGTACCAATTTACTACCCTCCAAAAGGAATGGGAATCTGTAGGTGATTCAGCTCTATGCCCATTCTCAGCAGGAATTACTTTAAGAAGATGAGATCATTAACCTTGCCCTCAGAGTACCTTGGACCCCATTGGTTTGGGGAGAAAGTGAAACTGGTTGGTAAATGGACCCCAAATTATCCAGTGTTAAAAATTATCCCTTGTTACAATGTATTAAGGGATTAAGATGGGACTATACTATTTACTAGGACTATACTATACTATATTATTTATGAGTCTGTTGTGATAGATACTTTGTTACCACTAGTTACAGCTATATGCCACTGTTATTGTTACTCCTAGTTACTGCTTAAAATTAATGTCAAACTCAAATGCCAAAGTATGATATATACATTAACCCTGGAATGTACACAATGCCATCTGTAGACACCTGGTGTTAAAGCAACACCTAGCTTGAGTCTGGTGTTAATGCAATACTAGCTTAATCCTGGTATTAATGTAGCACTAGCTTAAAGAATATATAAACTCTGGCTCTCAGATTAATAAGTGGACTGCTCGACAGATTTTTCCATCTGGCTTATGCATGTTCATCATAGCCACACTCTCACTATTCACTGGAACTAGATTCCAACAAAATTGGAAATCCTAAAAATCAAAGAGAGATTAATAAAAGTGAAAGCAAAAAAGTAAGCTAATAAATGAAAGTAGAAACCTGTTTTATAAAAAAAACAATAGAATAGATAAAATATTGGTTAATTGGATTTTAAAAGGAAAGAAGAAAACTGAATTATTACTATCAAAAATGAAAAGGGTAGATTTACCATCAGTGAAAACAATTCTTAGGTGCTATTTTGTTTGATAGGTTAATAATTTTATTTAATATACCAATAAATCTGACAATATAAATGAATTGAAATGGTTGAATATTTACAAACGTGTAATTGCACATGAACAGAAAAGGAAATAGAATACCTAAAAGATTCCACCTTAGAAAAATAAATTGAACAAACCATTAATTAACTCCCTAAGAAAAAAAATTCTCAGAGCCAGATAGAGGAAGTGAATTTTATTAAGCAAGAACAATTAATTCTAATATCATATCAACTATTTGGAAAAACAGGCAAAGAAAGAGTTCTATCAAATTCCTTTAGCCAGACAGATATGGTGCTAATACATAAACAGGAAGAGCAAAAGCAGAGAAAGAAAATTATAGATAAATGTCTCTAATGAATATTGATACAAAAATTTTAAATGAAATGCTATCTAGGAGATTGTAGCAATATATCCCAAGAATTGTACACTATGACCAGATAGGATTTATACCAGGAATGCAGGATTGATTCAATATTAAGAAAAATATGAGCATATTGACCTATATTCCAGACATTTCTTTCAATCTCCCTCCTTTTCAAATATTTTCAAAAACAAAACAATTCCAATTTGATATATTCATAGAAAGAGAAGCAAATGATGTCCTATCTTATGCATCTATCAGAATTTGCCACTAGATGTTGAAAGATATATTGTGGTTTTATAACTCTAAGATTAAATGCTTTTAAAAGGGTTTTTGTTTGGTATAGCTGCTAAATCAAAGTTAGGAGGTATTGAACAGTATATAGTTGCCCATGGTATATCACAAGCCAGGTGCCTTCTCCCTCAAGTGCTTCACATGATTCAAGCTTGGAATCATATGCCCATGTTGCACTTTGAATCCCTAGCCCTCTGTTTGAATTTCATGTTTATTTTCCAAATGACTCATATGTCTCTGCTTGCCCCTTACTACCAAGCTACAGTGTTATCTATATATTACAGTCTCTTGAGGTGTCATAGAGGGACTGATTTCCCTTACTCAGGATCTCTATGTTCAAGTGGATGTATGTCACTCCTTGTTGGTCCTCAACCCCTGAATTCTGCAGAAAGAATACAAATGGGAAGAAGGATCTGTGAATATCACTTAGCACTGAGAGCAAGAAGAAATACCGGATCTACAACTAATCAGCAGATGATACCAGGGAAATGTTAGGACCAATGAGTTATTTCTGAATTATTTCCCAGGAGGCAGATGGAATAGGTATTGCTTACTGATGTATCAGTCTCTTCTTATCCATGTCTATACCTGCCATGGAGAATAGGCTCTGACAGTAACTGAGGTCCCCAATCAGGTACCATATATCCCTCCCTTGTTTCCTTTTAGAACATTTATTCTTGGTTTCCTCTTTCAGTACTACATGTTTGAGAGGAGCCAAACACATAAAGGGAAGATGACATCAGCCAAGGATGCTATCAGATAAGCAAAGTACCAAACTGAGAAGTCAACTTGAGAGCCACACCTGTTACTCTTTCCTTACAATGGCTGCCTCCTAATGGATAGAGTCTAGGATCATATAAGAGGAGGAGTGGCAATAACTCAAGAGTTGGAGGTGAACCAAGTTTCTCATCCTCCCAATAGACCTTCTTTTGGAGTCCCCAGTGAGAATATTAACAGGAACAGCAATTCTATCAGCATCATAGATGAAAGGGACCTTATAGATTGATAGAGCTTCATTTCACAAATGAAGAAACTGAGACTCCAGGCTTCATCCCACTGTTTATTTTCTCATGCTTTCACACTCTCTTCCCAAACTCACCAGTATAGGAGTGTTGATGATAGAAGAAGGCCAATAAAAAGAGGAAGAGAATGATGATTCAGCATTTGATGATGAGAGTGGTTTTGATACTAAAGCAAGGAAAAAAATCAATTTTCAGTATCCATTGTCCCGAAGGAGTTATCACCTTTAACCATGTTTCCATACTTCCATTAATTACCCATTCTGTAGAATAAGTGCTAGGCTTGAACCCAGAGAGCTTTGGAGGCATGGCTTCCTTCTCTGGGAGCCTTAATTCCTCCTTGTCTTACCTTATTGTGACATTTTCATTCAGTTCATCTGGAAAAGAGAATAGAAAAAAAAATAGAATGGGTCATAAGTAATGGATAAGATATCTCATAAATATGCATTTCCAAGAACCCACTATGGTGCCCTTTGACTCTGGAATAGGGAGAGACTAAAAGTTATATTGTCTGCAATTCTCCTCATTCTCAATGTTAGAGTCAAGTTCTTGGTGTTAATTCTGTTCTATTAGGGAAGTTGAAGAATATCCCCTCCAGAGTTGACCTTCCCTCAGAAATACCACTCTCATATTTCACTAAAAGCTCTGGGGTAGAAAGGTATTGCTCTACCATCACTAAACTCACAGCATCTGAGGAATGGGAGCAACTGTGGCTCCCACTGTGGGATGTCTCATAAGTCAAGAAAAATTAACCCCACCCTGGGTCTAATTGTGGGTCCCCAATGGTTTCTCTTGTACTTCCTTATACAGAGCAAATCTCATGCCCCAAAATGACCCCTGACATAGTAGGGTGACATTGGACATGGATCTGTGTGACCAGACTGAGGGGTTGGGGGGTTGAGGAGTATATTTACTTTTTAATCAAATTTAATCAAAGTTAAACCAAGCAAAACATTTTTGAAAGGTATGGATCTTACCATTACACACCTGTCTGATTTGCTAAGATGACAGGAAAAAATAATGATGATTGTTGGAGGGGATGTGGGAAAACTGGGACATTGATGCATTGCTGGTGGAGTTGTGAACGAATCCAACCATTCTGGAGAGTAGTTTGGAACTATGCTCAAAAAGTTATCAAACTGTGCATACCCTTTGATCCAGCAGTGCTACTACTGGGCTTATATCCCAAAGAGATCATAAAGAAGGGAAAAGGACCTGTATGTGCACGAATGTTTGTGGCAGCCCTCTTTGTAGTGGCTAGAAACTGGAAACTGAATGGATGTCCATCAGTTGGAGAATGGCTGAATAAATTGTGGTATATGAATATAATGGAATATTATTGTTCTGTAAGAAATGACCAGCAGGATGATTTCAGAAAGGCCTGGAGAGACTTACACGAACTGATGCTGAGTGAAATGAGCAGGACCAGGAGATCATTATATACTTCAACAACAATACTATATGATGACCAGTTCTGATGGACCTGGCCATCCTCAGCAATGAGATCAAACAAATCATTCCCAATGGAGCAGTAATGAACTGAACCAGCTACGCCAGAGAAAGAACTCTGGGTGATGACTAAAACCATTACATTGAATTCCAATCCCTATATTTATGCCCACCTGCATTTTGATTTCCTTCAAAGCTAATTGTACAATATTTCAGAGTCTGATTCTTTTTGTACAGCAAAATAACGGTTTGGTCATGTATACTTATTGTGTATCTAATTTATATTTTAATACATTTAACATCTACTGGTCATCCTGCCATCTGGGGGAGGGGGTGGGAGGGAGGAGGGGAAAAATTGAAACAAGAGGTTTGGCAATTGTTAATGCTGTAAAGTTACCCATACATATAACCTGTAAATAAAAGGCTATTAAATAAAAAATAAAAATAAAAAAAGAAAGGTATGGATCTTTCTTGTCCCCCCGGCCCAAAGGAGTAAAATATTGACTATCAGAGAAGGGATTTTGCCCATAACTTTTGCCCATAACTTCAATGTCTTTGTAATATCGAGGGCCTTCCTTCCTCATTTGTACCCTCTCTAAGAATAAGAAATCCTCCTTCTGTCTCCATTTTCCTTGATCATGGGGCATTGCCCTTTCTCCTAACTCTTCCTCTACCTCCATCTCAGCCATCTCTCCCATTTACACACAGACTATTGAAAATTTTACCAAATTTAGAGCAGGGGATCTGTTCTGTACCACACTCAAGAACCGGCTGGGCTGAAGCTAGAAGATGCCCTAAGGAGAAAATAGGAGAAAGAATATGTCAACAAAGTCCAACCACAACCACCACCAACTTAACCAACATCTCCCCAGGGAGGCTACAAAGAGGCATGAATTCATCAGCCTTGGGAATAGAAAACCACAAGATCTACTTCCACTTCAATCCCCAAAGACATAATTGAGGAGAGAAATCATTGTGGATTATGACTACCTTCTTTCTCAGCAATCTTCTTCCTAGGCAATAACTGCCAATCAATTACCACCAACAGGTATGGGAACCCTGAGGAGGTGCGAGTCCATGCTCCAGCCCTCATAGCCTTATTCCTTGTGCCATCTTATTGCTGTTCAGTAGCGTCTGACTTTTCATCTTCCCATTTCAGGTTTTCTTGGCAAAGCTACTAAAATAATTTGTCATTCCTTTGTCCAGCTCATTTTACATATGAGGAAACTGAGGCAAACTGTGACTTGTCCAGAGTCACACAGCTAGAAAGTGTCTGAGGCTAGATTTGAACTCAGAAAGTTGAGTTTTGAGCCTTCCTGACACCATGGTTCCACATAGCTGCCTTTAGTTTAATTCCTAGCTCAAATATTTTCTTTCCAACTCCACTCCTTCCAGCATCCTGAGGGGCTCCAACATATACATAGAATTTCCTTCAAATAGCCCAACTTCCCAGTTTCTCAATCTGCTCAATTTTCATAACTTATCCCAGCTCTCCTCCTCATGAATACACAGAAATGGCCATAGCCTTGATGTTGACACCACTCACAAGGATTCGGTTTCCATTTCCATGAATTCATGAATTCTGAATTGTAATCTTATATCATCCTACTTTCTCTCCCTTACAAATCTTACTATTCTCCAACAGATCCACTCCCATACCCACTCCTCTTCAATTCTTTCCCAGGAGCAGCAAGAGCAAGATCCTAACTCTTTCCCTATGCAGGTTAGACTAGCTTTTCCTTAAAAGGTATAGAAAGACATGTCTTGGTTCAGGATACTTAGAACTTAGTCAGTGGATGCCATTTCCTCAAAACCTGAGTACAAAGCAGCCACAAGAATCTTGGGAGCTAGGAAGCTGGGTAGTTAGTAAATCTTCATGGCAGCTTCATTTACCTGAACCTACTCTACTCAAGGGGTTGACACTACTTATGCTTGTGATATGACTTACTTTCTTCCCCTCTCATGAATAAACGATTATCAGATAATTCTTACATCATCTAGGGAGGAACTCTTTATCAACCCTCTTCATCCATCCCCCAACCTCTGGGTACCTTCAAAAAATCTATTCAAATATTGATTAGTATATAGTTAGACATGGTCTGGGAACTGCTCTAAGTGCATTCCATCTGGCTCCTGACCCCTCTTTCTTGAGTTATAGCTTTTACTTCTCAGGTCTCCCTGAGAAACCCCCAAAACTGTTACCCCTATAAAAGATCTGCTTATGATAAAGAACTTTGAAAAGTTCTCTTCAGGACTAAGCCTATTGTGAAGTACTATCTTTCTTCCCCTCATAGTGCTTTCCCTATAATGGCACCTTTCTCCTTAATCTAGCCAACTCTGATTAGTCTCAGCTGCAGTCAATGGCTTTCTCCCACCTCATAGAGTATTTCCTTTCTCCTGGTTAATCATGAGTTCTCCAAGAGATTTGTCTTTTTTCTTACTTTCCCAACTCTATTTTATATTTACTATTCCTGGTGTTTATTGTCTGTAACCTATTACTTAAAATAAACCTACCTTTTGTCAAAGTCACGGGGGTCCTCAAACTTTTTAAATAGGGGTCCAGTTCACTGTCCCTCTGACTGTTGGAGGGCCGAACTATAGTAAAAAAAAAATTGTTTTGTGGGCCTTTAAATAAAGAAACTTCATAGCCCTGGGTGAGGGGGAATAATCGTCCTCAGCTGCCACATGTGGCCCGCGGGCTGTAGTTTGAGGACCCCTAGAAGAGAATGGCCATAGTAAATTTATCACATGTTTATTCTGAACATGATTCCCAACCATATCACTTGTTGGATACTCTCCTACTTTGGTCAGATAAATATCTTTTTTTTTTGTTAACTATTAAATGAATTAGGAATTACAAATGACTTACATTACCTACCTAGCCATCCTGCCCCAGATCAGAAAAAAAACAGGGAAGACCATAATGCAAAGTGAAGTGAGTAGAACCAAAAGATCCTTCTATGCAGTAACCATAATGTTGTTGTTGTAGTTATTGCTTGTCCTTCCTTCTGAAAGACGATCATGACATCAGGAAGGTGGCATTATGTGATATGCAAGTGACTTGGATTTGAGTGAAGAAGAGCTGCATAAACTCACCAGAATCACTTTCGTCTCCAGAGCCTTCCAGGAGCAAGATATAGATCAGAACAACTGGAGACCCCATTTGCTGCAGTTCACCTTGGCCTTCTTAAGCCAAGGTCTTTAATTGGTATTGTAATGATAATTAATTCTGAAATACTTAATTACTCTGATTAAGACATAAATCTAAAACAATTCTGTTCAACATTTCCCGAGGTAAAGCCATTGGTTCCCATAAGTTCAGTCATAACTTTATGCAAATACATACTAGGTCTGCTTTTTCAGCCCTATTCTATCTCTCCTAAACTACTATCCCATATCATCAACTCTCTCAGTAGCTGTAATGGAGTGGGGATCTGTGGATAGAGTATTGCATTTGGAATTAGGGAGTTGAATTTAAATGCTTCCCAAACATTCACTAACTATGAGACTCAAGGCAAGTCTCTTAAATTATAGTCTCAGTTTCCTCTTCTGTAAAATAGGAAGAATAATACCACCTGCCTCTCAGAGGTGTCATGAGAATCAAAGGAAATCATTTCTAATGAAATTTGTAAACCTGAAGGCACCAGAGAAAAGGTATCATTATTCACTCCACCCTGCTATGAAAAATACCAAAAACAAAGAAAAAAGCAAAAATAGGTGAGAAGGCTTTTCACTGTGCCTCCAAGTGCCCAGAAAGTGGTAAGCATTACATGAATACTTATTGACTAGCCCATATGGCAAGGAGCCTTCTCACCATAGCTTCGTGATCCTGCTAAGGAGTCCCTAGTACAGAGGTTCCTCAGCTCTAGGATCTTTGAACTTGGGGAGGGGGAATTAATATTTTGATAATTTTATCACAATATATTTGATTTCCTTTTTAATTTTTTGTATTACATTTCATGGATTTCAAAACATTATTCTGAGAAAGGATCCATAGTTTCATTAACCTGGCAAAGAGATCCATGACGTTAATAAGAGAAACTTTTCCTCTCTGAGAACCAGAGCTGTCCCTGTCCAACAAGCTCAATTTTCAAGATAACCTCTCAGTCCTCTGTCCTGCACAATGGAACCAGATCTAGGCATTGTAACATTGGAATAGTGCTGTGGTATAGAAAATGATTAGTTTAATTTAGAAACCTATGGAAAGATTTGGACCCATGAAGGATGATGCTATCCACACTCAGAGAGACAGAGGATCAACAAGCATGGCACAAATTTTTATGAATGAACATGTGCATATTTGAGAATAATTATAGATATCTATGTATGTGGATATCTCCATGCTTACTGCAGCCTACTTGAGGAAGGTGGGGGGAAGAAAAGGGAAAAAGAGCAAAATAAGAAGTACACAGCAGACAATGAAAAAAAGCCTGCAAGGAAGCAAAAGCAAAGATAGACAGTGCTTAATACAATGTGTTCTAGTATCATATATGCTTTCTTGGAATGGAAATTTATTTTACACATTCTGAATCCTCTTTTATATTATGTGCATGTGACAATATTTTTCTTCTGGGTTTCCTTCTATTTTCCCTTTTTTCATTGTTCTAAATAAATACATTATATAAAATAAAAACAACTACAACAAAAGAACCAGATTCCCATTCTTACCTTTCTCAGAAATCTCCAGGACCGTGCTGGCTTCTGACTTTATTTGTGGGTTCTGAGAGCTAAAGTACTTACAACTGTAGTTCCCAAAATCTTGGGTTGTCTCAAACTGTAGGGTAAACTCAACCCAGCTTGCTTCTGTAGTCTTTTCAAACAAGGGCTTGGAATTCCCCTCCTTGAACAGAAGATATGTCCATTTCTGGGGTGGCAAATCATCATCTGATATGGTGCACGTGAAGATCATGCTGCCCTTTGGGACCAGGATAAAATCTTTCTGAACTAAGAAGTTAGGTTTGGGGAGAGGGCCTGGAAGAGAAAAGACACTGAAGTAGGAGTTGGAACATTTGGGTGCAGATCTCAGCTCTGCTCATACGTATTGGAGTGACCATGGACAAATTAGATTTTTTTTCATTTCCAGTTTTATCATCCATACAATGAGGGGATGTGCCATAGAAATCTCTGGTCCCCTTCCAGAATCCCTTTCCAATCTATGAATCTAAAAGGAAAACTTTCTCAATAAAACTCAACCCATACTTTCCTTTTCCTTAGCCTTGTCAACCACAGAAAGGATCAATGCCTAAAGTTAAATTTTGGTTTAGAACACATTTGAGAAGTCATAGGTTCCAAGTTCTAGACAATCTCTAACACTTATTTGCTGCATGATCTAGACAAAGTCTATTGTCTTCCCTGAGATTCATTTTCCCCATCTGTAATAAGACTAAGATTTCAAATCTAGAAGACTAGAAGGTTGGTGGTGTTCTTAATAGAAATAGGAAAGCAAGGTTCTCTCTCTGAGGAAGGAAAGTTTAGAACTTGCCAATTTTGAGAGCACTATAGAGGTAACTGTCGTTCATTCTCAAAGAGGACCTAAGTGACATCTATATATGGGGGTCAAAGTACAGTGTGGATAGAGTAAAGCTGATTGGACCAATATGAGCTCAAAAAATTCTACCACAGCTTAGGCACAAATGGTTCTTGTGAACACTTAAAGATGGCTCAAAATTTGCATATTTCACATTTTTAGATGACTAGAGCACAGATAGTTTAAAATGTCCAATCCCAGGAAATGGTAGAATGGAAATAAATCTGGAATTCAGCTGAGTCAAGATAATGATTTAATCCCAAGAGATGATGAAATGACTAAGTGAGCATTTAGAGACAAGAGATCACAGTATAAAAGATGATCCAAGAAAGGAAATTGAGAAGAAGCAAACAGGGAGGAGAGAGCAGTAAGGAAAAAGAGGTATTCATTAACGTAAAAACTGGAGAGAGTCCAAGAAGAATGAGGAATGAAAAGAGCCATCAAATTTGTCATTTAAAACAAAACTAATCCTTGCAGAGAGAGTAATTTTGAAGGATGAGGTCCAAAAACAGATGGAAAATGCGAGGTAGGAGAGGGAACTGAGACAAGGAGTACAAACAACTTTCATGTGCATTTAGTTGTGACATTGAGGACACCAACAAATTATAACTCATGTAAACATTCATTTTCATATATCCAGAGATCTGGAGGTTGTTATTTTTGATTTTTAGGCAGTAGGGAAGAAGCAAAATAATCGGGAGAGATCAAAACTTGGAAGGTGAGGAAGAGAATGACCAAGAAGGTGAAATTTCTCAGAGGAGATAGAATGGATTGGCTGAGACAAGCAGAAATGTCAGTAAAATAGAAAGGAATATCTTTCCTGTCCTGATCAGAAATGGACACATTAGCGGGTTAGTAAAATAGAAGGAAAGGTACAGACCAAAGGAAATGGCTTCCAAGATTGCTGCTATTTAGTGGAAAGGCAATGGATCTGAAGTCTCATGCCATCATTTCAAATTCCCAGACTTCCATTTACGAGCATTGTGGCCACTTAAGTCTCTGGGTCTTTATATCTATGTCTCTAAAATATGTTGGACAAGCAGAGCCACAGAGCCCCTCTAAGGTCTAAGTCTACAAAATCCCCATGCTGTTTAGCTGGGGGAATTCATAACATTCTTGTTGCCTCTTGTGAGCTTGATTTCCTTGCCTGAAAAATTAGAGGGAAAAATCAACGTATCAATCCATCGGCAAACATGTTTGAACAGTGATTTTATATCTATATCTATACATATATGTTTACAGAAATATAAACATGTGTGTGTGAGTGTGTGTGTATGTGTGTGTGTGTGTGTGTGTACAATTAACTCCATTCCAGAGGATTAGGGCCATGTGAAGAAAGAATCAATAAGAGTTTTCCTTACTTGTTGAACATAAATATATAAGGTTTAAGAGCTGAAGAGAGCTCTTGGACCACCTCAATGCGAAGAAGGAAAACAGAAAGTTCCAGAATCTGAGCCAGGTGAGCTCAAGGATACAGGGATATCATCCCAAGAGGGCATGAAAGCAGCAGGGCCAAGGGGGTACCATGACAACATTGGAGCCCTGTTTAATAGGGATGAAAGCAACCTCCCAGAGAAGTCTCTAGGACTCAGTTGTCAAGATCACTCTCCTTCCACCCATATCTTCAAGGGGTAGGGAGTATTTGGGGGATAGGACTCACCCTCCCGTGCGCTGATCCTCTGGTTCAGACACAGCCCTGTCAAAAAGACACTTCAGTGAGCCAATTCCTACAATGGCACTCACCATACCACGCCACATCTTATCCCCCTCTCATTAAAGATACCTGACATTTATTTTTTCTGGAATGCCAGAAAATGTCACGTCAATGACACTCAGAAGCATGAAGAACCTGCTCATTCCCCCACAACTCCCTTTCCATGTACCTTATCAGAATCCTCGCATCATCCCCCTCCTCCTCCATCTCTATTCCTGGTCCCTTCGACTCACCGAGACAGAGTAAAAAGGAGAGTGTGGAGGTCATGGTGTAGCCAAAGTGCTGTCCTCAGTTGAATGATCTCAGCTGTCCAGAGGAAAGGAGGAGGGACCAGGGCTGAGGCTTGGGTCCAGGATGTGGTGGCAGGGGCTTCTGTCTCCACCCCCTCAAACAAGGTCCAACTGTTTCCTCTCTAAAACAGATGAAATAGGGAAGATCTCTCCCAGAAAGCTTTATCTTCAGCCTTCCCTAATGCCCAAAGAGGCATCCACACCCATCTGTCATGAATTCTTTCCTTTATTCTTTCATATTCCATTACACACCTCTTCGATCTTCTCAGGCCCCCTTTACTATCTTCAGAATTAATGAAGCAAAACCTAGATTTAAGGGCAGAAGTCCTGTTTTGGAATCCTGGTCCTACCCTTGCTAACTATATGTGTTGGGTAAAAACACTCGATCCTTGGATATAATAAATTGTCATATTGACCTCAGTGAGTTGGTGCTTGAAACAAAAAATCTATGCAAGTTCTTTGTAAAACTGGAAAGTCATCTATCTTTAGCATTAGGAAAAGGAGCAGGGCTCGAAAAAGTGAGGAAGCTTTGCAGCCTCTCCAAAGGACACAATCGAAGGGATTGTCAGGCAGACACACTTGCACCCAAATGGACTCTAACACTCCTTCTATCCTGCTGAGATGAGTCCCAAACTAAGCTGACACCCATCAGAATGGAAGCTGTAAAGAGAAATTTTGAACAGGGAGGATTGATGTATTGTTTTGTCTAATTCAAATTAAAAAGAAAACATTTAATAAGCACATATTGTCTTCAAGGTACCATGCTTTGTGGCATAGGGATGGAATGAGTATTAAGTACCTACCATGTGCCAGGCAATTTGCTAAGCTCTTTATATTTATTGTTTGATTTAATGCTTCCAATAACCCCAGGAGGTAAGTACCATCGTTATCCTTTTTATAGTCGAAAAATCTGACACACACAGAAAATAAGGAACTTTTCTGAAATCAAACAGTTACTAAAGTGTGTGAGGACACATTTGCATACAGGCCCAGTACTCAATCCATTAGGCCACCAGGTGTCTTAACACTATTTGACTCTACCAGATAATTCTCCTATGGCAGCCATAAACACGAATGGCAGAGCAGGAGGTCAGTGCTAGACTTTGGAAGAGGCTTGAATATGAACAATGTTAATTAGGAATAGAAGAATATTCCTGGAGGGGGTAGAAGAATAAATAACGGGTAACCTGGCATCAATACACCTAGGTCTGTTTGTCCCCCAATTAATGTAGGAAAACAAATAGAAAAAAATAATAATTCCTACCCTCAAGATGCTGAGATTTCTTTACGCTGAATATAATAAGGGATTGTATTTTAATATAATTTTTATTTCTAAATTAGATAAAGCAATACAATCAATCTTCCCTGTGGAAGGAAGGAAGGAAGGGAAAGAAAGAAAGAAAAAAGGGAAAGAAAGAAGGAAGGAGGGAAGGAAGGAAGAAAGGAAGAAAGAACAGGAAAGAAAAGAAAAGAAAAGAAACTGGAGGGGACCAGCAGACTAACCAACCCATCAACCAAAGTTGACAATATATTCCATGGTCCATACCCATAAGCTCCCAAATTAGCAACAAAACAAAAGATGTATTTTTGGTTTTTGTTTTTTTCATCTCTCCTTTGGGGATATGTTTTGGCCATGACAAGTTTCCACTTTTCAGCACTGTTGTTCATTCCACTAATATTGTTGTCATAATTAAGCATCTTGTTTTCTTGGTCCTGCTCCTTTTACTTGGCACCTGATGATATAGGTGCTGCAGGCTTTTCTGGATTCTGCATTTTCATTTTTCTAATACCCAGAGGAAAACCAGGAGAGCAGAAGGACTCAGAAATAAATAGGGCAATTTTGATACTACTGTGCTAAATTATATACTTTCTAAAAGGAATTCAGTGTCTTATGCAATCCTATTTCTTGTCCTTTGTGTAGTAAATTGTTTCAATTTGTTAAAGATTGCTAGATTAAAGATAAAAAGGAATCTATATACATGGCTTCTTATAAATATTCATGTACCACAATTCATAACTTTTCCTTAACTAAGGGACTTCTCCTTTTATTCCCAGTTCTTTACTACTACAAAAAAATTACCTTTTTTGCCTTTATCATCCATGGGCTATAGGGCTAAAAGAGAGAGATCTCTAGATCAGAGGTATCAACCCTTTAGGCTCTTTATTAGCAAAATTTCAAATTGCTTTCCTGGATGCTTAAATGAGTGCAGCTACATAAGCAATGTATTGTATTTTTCTTCAGGTAGAATGTTCAGAATTTCCATCTTTTTTCATTTTTCTCAATTTCTTGGGCGTAAGGAACAAACTCAGGGTTGTTTTCAGGTTCAATTTTCTTGTTATTAATAATTTGGAGCATTTTATATTTTGCAATTCTTCTTTTAAGAACCATATGTTCATATCCTCTTGGCACATATTATTGATGTATTAATGAATGTATTTTTCCTCATTTTTATTTTTTATTACACATTGCTTTATTAATCACATTGGGATGCAAACATCTGAATGAGAGGAAAAAACTATGGGAAAGGGGAAAAAACAAAAAAGAAGTATACATAGGTGTGAAGACCGAGTTAGAATCAGCCGGAGTCAGAATAAGCAAAAGTCCTTGGTCTTTATTCTTGGCCTTTAGTGGGTATAAGTGAAGGGAGTGGAACAGGATCTCCGTGACCTTCCTTTTCCACCTCCACCACCAAAGTGACCCCCGCTTGTCTTACTCCATCCCCTAATCCTTCCCACAATTCTCTGTATACACCAAAAGATTGAACCAGCACAGAATAGTGGGAAGGGCCATATTCCAAGCATATACTAATAGAGTATTGTCCAGTCGGTAGTTAGCCTGAAGTGCTCTGTTGTCCATCCTCAAGTGCATCAACTCAGAGTTTTAGCCCTTTACACTTAGCACGTGTTGACTTTCATTCAATATCCATCATTCTTTTTCTACTATTTCTTCTATTTAGATATACTGGGATTATCTTGGATCATTGAACCACTAAGAAGAACCAAATCTTTCATAGTTGATCATAGCACATTCTTGCTGTTACTGTGTACAATTTTTCCTGGTTCTGCTTGTTCTCTCAGTATCAGGTCATGCAAATTTTTCTAGGACTTTTTAAATCAGCTTGTTCAGCATTTTTACAGAACAATAACATTCCATTATCTTCATATACCATAATTTGTTCAGCTATTCCCCAATTAATGGGCATCTACTCATTTTCCAATTCTTTACTACCACAAAAAGAGCTGCTACAAACAGTTTTGCACATGTGGGTCGTTTTTCCTCCTTTATGATTTCCTACGGATACAGACCCAGTAGTGGCAATCTGGGTCAAAGGGTATGCATACTTTTGGGGCCTCATTTAATATGAATGTATTTTGATCATATGCATGTATATGTTAGGTCTCTTCATATTGTGGAAATAATACCTGATGTGCCGATATTTTTTTTCCCATTTGAAGGTCCTTCTATACATTGAAGTTGAAGTGAGTTTAATTCAAAAGAGATACAATTTCTTGTTGTTAGATTGATTTAGTTAGATGAAAACTTAGGGATTTTCCAAGTTGGGAGGGGGAGAGTGAATTAATGAAATTCCCTGAAATCAGGAAAGGAAGTATCCCACTCCCCTCTGTGTCTGTAAATAATTAAAAGAACAAGGAAATAGTAACTGATTGACCAGTATGGGACCAGTTTCTAGATATAGTATATGGGTGGCTTAAGGACACATAATTATGAGGGGGAAAAATCTCTTTTTCTCAGTCTTTGATCTGACAAAGTTTCTAAGTCCTTAGTTAATGGTCTCTGAGCGGCAAGTAGAGGTGGTCCACATTCCCAGAAATGCAGGGAATTCACTACAGATCCAAATTCTCCTGACTGAATAAAGTTTTCTCACAAGACAGAAATTGCACAAGCCCCAAACTTGAATAGAAAGAGAACTAAGATAGCTCCAGAATTGGATTACAAGATGGAGTCAGTGTGGTTCCCTCAGTTCCCACAATTCTCTCAATTTCCACACAATTCCCAGAGAATATGATCTAAAGTAGGCAAAGGAAAGATGAGCCTAAGTACTCTAGGGATAAGAGATGAAAATGACCCTAAAAATTGAAGGCATCAAGAAGCTGCACTTGCAGGAAGCAGGAGAATCTAAAAGATAAAAACAAAGATGGAATGAATTCCAGCCATCCTTCCAACCCCCTCCACCAACTTAGCCCTGGAATCTTAATGCATTACAATGACCATTGCACACGCTCTTTATCTAAAAGATATTTTAAATAAGTTTTCCTTCATAGGGTGACATGCTGAATTGCAGAGCATTAAAAGATCACCACTCTGTGTTGTAAACAAGATGCTATGTTGCTGCATCTAGGTCTAAATGGATTTCCCCAGCAGGGACAACAGTGCCAAAATTATGTGCACTTGTAGGTCCAGATAAACTGAATTCTCACAAACCACATCTAGGATCTTCTGGTCCCTTTTTTTATTAGTCCATTATACTTAAGTATCTGCTTGTGGGGTTCCAGGGCTCTTAGTGAGATAAACATGGAAAGCTTTGCAAGCCATAATGGAAAAATAGAAGAGGTGTGAAACGATCACTCTGGAAGACACACTCACCAGTGTCTTCAAGTCAGAGTTTCTGTCCAATGTAAAAAGTACCAGTTATATTGACTATGGGGTGTAAGGGGTTAGATCAAAGAAATCTAGGAAGAAAGCATAGTCTTCTTATCTCTTTAGCAGACTCTTCACACAAGATCCTTGATGGAAAGGGCAGTGGAAAGTCAAATCAATTTGAAACATAGAATTTGAAGTTGCAAGGGACTTTCAACATTTTCTAATTGTAGACTGTCATTTACAGATAAGGAAACTGAAGCCCCATTTCTCAGTCAATTGTTTATTTCCTCAATATTTATGGACTTTCACTTCTTCCTGTCATGAAGGGGAAAGGAAAGGAGGAGGAATATGATAGAGATTCAGCTGGGGTTGGGATAAGGGTGGCCAAAAAAATGACTGGTAGCAACCAATCTTTGACTTCCATTGTCCTGAAGAGATCTTTCTCTTGCCCCTCCACTCATTATGCTCCCCCTCCCCACTCCCCACAATCAGATCTTTTCTCTAGCATTTTGAAGTCACATGGCCTTTTCTTAGACAAGTAAGATTATAAAGTACTGGGAAGCCAACCTCATTCTTCTTATTCATCTTTTTCAACTGTATAAGATAACGGGGGAAAAAGGAAAAGAAAAGATAATGGAGAAGAATGGCTCACTAGGGTAATGAGAGATCCTTCTTAGGATTAGAGAGGAAGAAGAGATCTAAGAAGCTAATTCTCTCATTGTACAAATGGGGAAACAAATGCCCAAATCACTTGTCCAGGGTCATATAGTGACAAATGGCACGATCAGCATTCATTGAGCCTTTTTGACTTTAACTCTAGCACCCTTTGGACCTTACCACACCACCTTCCTTTTCACATATTGTTTCCCACCCACAGTTCCTACTTCTGAGGAATGGAGTGTGAAGAGGAAATGTTTCCCCAATCTCTGATCCTATAGATTCCCCAACCTAGAGCTCATTCCTTGTGGTTAATTCCCTGGACAGAGGTGACACAGTAGAGACCGCTACCTTCCAAAACCATGCTCAGGTTTCTCCCCATCACTTTTTATTTGAGCATCAAGTAGTTACTGGGCTGGGTCCAGACAAGGCTGCTAATACCAGAGTGATGGGGGCAGCTGCAATTCCCTTTGTGGTTGGTGTTCACTTGCATTAAGAGGAACTTAGCTCCATCTCGGGTAAGCCTCAAACTTCTCCTTTCCTTCCTTGTATAGAACAAACCTTGTGGCCCATGAAGGAGCTTAACACAGAAGGATCACATTGTGACTGAATCCACAAATCTTCCTGGCCAAGCTCCAATGTAGAGTTTGGGTACAAGGCAAAAACCAAAGGTGAGCATTCCCCATAGTCAATGATCTAGAACAAAGTCCAGACAACTCCAGAGGAGGCGAATCCAAACCATTCTCTTAGTTTCTGCCTTTCTCCTCTTTGTACCATTTTTGGATTGGCCCTTATACGCCATACTGAAGAAGAAGAAGAGGAAGAAAACTCCTAGTAACAAGAAGTATGGTTCTCTCTGTTCCTGCCATGATAAAAGTTCAAGTCATGTAACATTTTCAGAATTGGCTTTTTCTCATATCCCCATTCTGCTCCTGATCACTTCCTACAGTCAGGCTTGGCTCCCCAAAGAGTACTTCCTCAAGCAGCCCTATACAAAGTTTCTCCTTCTAGCTTCTTCCAAGCCCTCCGCCCTGCAACAGATTCTTCTTCCAGCACCCTTCTTCCATACATCCAGACTTCCGGGGCATGGTAGATTCTGATTTTTTCTGTGGGGCTAAACAGAAGCAGCTGTGTGTCCCAGCATCCTGTGATGTCATGAACAGAAGCTAGAAATCACCCCAGGACTTGTACTGCAAGAGCTCTCAATGCCTCTTCTTGAGTAGAAAATATTATCTTCTGACAGTTCCAAAGCAGACTTGAATGAGTCCAGGAGAAATGCAAGGTGCACAGAATTAGAGAGCCACCCCAAATGTTCATCTGGACTATTTATGTCTGACCTATAGCAGAGCATTCTGAGCTAGTATTGGTCTTAGTAATGACATTTGAACCCTAACTCAGCTCTAACAGTGATGTTATTTTGGTCTTCTTCAAGAATAAAGGACAACAACTAGCCAATGTGGCTGTCAGTAGTGAAGGGTCACATTGTCCCTAAAGATAAGATTGGGGATTTTAGAGATAGGGGACTAGACTTTGAGAGAGAGCCTAGAAGAAAGAAAACACTGTATTAGGAGTCACACATGGGTTCAGAACCTGGATATGCTTATAACTATCTGAGTGACGTCGACCCAATTCCATTCTGTCCTAAAATGGATGTGTTCAGTCATTTCAGTCAACTCCAATCAGTTTCAGTTGATTTCTCATGACCATTGGCAAAAATCCTGGAGTGTTTGCCATTGCCTTCCCCAGTTCATTTTACAGATGAGGTAATTGAGTTAAATGGGCTTAAGTGAACTAAACAGGGTCACACAATGAATAAGTGTCTGAGATTGGATTTAAGCTCTCAAAGAGGAGGCCCCCTGATTTCAGGCTTGGTATTTTGTCTGCCATATGTGAAGTAAAAAGGATTAGACCTGATCTCTACTGCTATTTTGGTTCAAACAGTACATGAATGCAAACTGTAAACCATCATCTAAAATGGACTTCCATCACCTTCCTTTCTCCTGAATATGAGGAGTCAAAATCTAAAGAGTATCTAAAAACCCATCTGACCTACATTTCCCCCAATATTGATATTTATGGGAACCAAGCAAGCCCATCATCGTAATTATCAATATAACTTAGTATAAGGAGTTTGGCAACCTAGACCTGTCTCTGTGTTTCCTTCTCTGTGATCTGAGCAGCTGTTCTCTAGGGCTCCTTTTTCTTATTTCCAACAGGAGGAATTCAATCCCAAAGTTGTAGAGGTAGGTAAGTAGAAGGATGGTGATGCCCTGAAGTGAAATAGGGAAATAAGGAAGAAGATTGGGTCAGGGGGAAGATAATGATTTCTCTTTTGACTATATTTCATTTGATATCTCTCAGACAGTCAGCTCCAAATGGCCAAGAGTCGAATGGTAATAAAAGATGGAAGCTCAAAAGAGATGCTGGGCTGAATATGGTGATCTGAGCCTGGGTTAAGATGTTAATTGAACCCTTGGATATTGATGGGATTGTCAATACCGAGAGTGTAAGAGAGAGTGCCCAGGAGAAGCAGAACCAAGAAAATGTTGCTTCAGAAACTTAGAGAAAAGAGCATGTCTCAGGGGTTATGGCACTAATAATCTCAAATGCTATAGAGAGGTCAAGACCAATGAGAGAAGAGGGAGGAAAAGGTCATTCGAGTTGACAATTATAGATCATTGGTAAATTTAGAAATGGTGGTTTCAACTGAGATAGCGGAAAAAGCCAAGTTACAATGGTTTACAAAGTGTGTGAGAGGGGAGGAAGTGCAGACAATGAGTATAGATTGTTTTTAATAGGTATACATCTGTGAGAGGAAGGAGGCATTTAGGATTACTGCTTGACAAGAGAGTGCAAGTGAAGGTTTGTTTTTTTTTAGCCATGGAAGACAATGGAACTCAAAGACAGTTGCTACCAGTCATTTTCTTAGGAACCCTTATCCCAACCCTAGCTGAATCTCTATCATATTCCTTCTCCTTTCCTTTTCCCTTCATGACAGGAAGAAGTGAAAGTCCATGGAAGACATGACCAAAAGAAACAGAATCAAAATATAGTGGGAGAGAGTGAAGATTAGAGGGAAATGATGATTTAGTGTGACAATTTGCTAGGGGAGATAGGCAGCCATGAGATTAAGAGTATGGGTAGAGAGGCTTGGCCTGGCAAATCAACAAGTTGCCTCTTCTTTCTTTTCATTGAGCACTGACTGGCACATAGTAAGCACTTCATAAACTCATAGTAACAGACCTGGAGTCAAAGCTCCATAGATTTACTGGGCAGCCAATATATCCTGATCCAGGCATCCTGTCCAGTTATTGGCAACTCCATAGCCAAAGAAGGGGAGCTTCCTAGTCTCCCTAAGCATCTGTTCCATGGAACTCCAGGAATCCTGTCCACATTCCAATACCTCCATAGCAGTTGTCTTTCTTTTTATGAGGACAATCCACCCACACCCTACTCTCTAGCCATATAATATTGCATGATATCATGAGACAATTCTATTCTGATTCCAAAGTCGATGGATAATGAAAGTCTACCTCAATTGATGCCTCAATAAATAGCAAAATCATAACCTCATCCTAGTGATTCTGAACTCACAGTTGCCATTACTCAAAAGACTTCTTTCTCTTGCTACTCCCAAATTCCTTTCCCCTCCATCCCTTTCTCAGTGTTCCTCTCTATTCTCTTCAACTTTTCTACTAGAATAGTGTGGGGATTTTTTGAATCCTAGAGAATATATAAAATTTACTTTTATTGGGGGAATATTTAAAAATAATTTTTAAGTAAAATTATTGTCATAAATATGGCAGTAAATCAGTTATGAAGATGTAAAGGAAAGCCTTGCCATAATTAGGCCCAATTAAGGTTTTGGTTTTTGTTATTGTTGAATAATTCAGTCATGTCCAGATCTTTGTGATTCCTTGCACTACACCAAACCAGGCTTTTTTATCCTCCACGATCTCTTTATCTGTCCAAGCTCATGTTCATTGCTTTTATGACACTATTTATCCATCGTATCTTCTGCCATCCCCTTTTCCTTTTGTCTTCAATCTTTTCCAATCATCAGGGGCTTTTCCACCAAATCCTATTCTCTCATTATGTGGCCAAATGATTTAACCTTCAGGTTTAGTACTTGACCTTTCAATGTATAGCCTGAAATAATTTCTTAAGGTATTGATTGATTTGATCTCCTTCTTGTCCAAGAAACGCTCAAAAGTCTTCTCCAGCACCAGAATTCAAAAGCACTGATTATGCAGTGCTCAGTCTTTCTTACACTTCAACTCTCATAGCCATACATTGCTACTGATAAAAAGCAGGCCTTTGTCAACAAAAATCTCTGATGTTTAGCCTACTATTCAAATTTGCCAAAGTTTTTCTTCCAAACAAGAGTCTTTTAACTTCATAGCAGTAGTCATCATCTGCAGTGATCTTTGAGCCCAATAATATAGAATCTGAAACTGCTTTCATTTCTTCTCCTTTTGGTACATAACGATGAGACCATTGTCAAAGATCTTAATGTGTTGGGTTTTTTCTTTTATGTTCAGCTGTCATTTACACTCTCTTCTTTCACCCTCATCATTTTCTATCATCAATATTTGCTGGTGTTTCTCCCAACAACTTCAATTCTGCTTTATAATGCATTCTGACTTGTTACATCAAGTGCTCTGAATAAAAGTTAAATAATAAATGACAATCTACAGCCAGGTTTGAAAGCAATGACTAATCCCATATTTCCTCAGGAAACAAATAAAATGATCTGGTCCTATCATCACTTTGAACACTTGCCACATTCCCATATAATAAAAAGTTTTAGAATAAATGAAGCAAAAGTAAATGTCTATTTTTTTTATGGAACTCCCTGTTTTTTCCATAATTCAGCAAATGTTGGCAAGTTGCTCTATCGATTCTCTGCCTCTTCGAAAACTTCCTTTTGAGTAATTATTAGTTCACATATTGCTGAACTCAAGGTTAAGGAATTTTAAACATAGCCTTGCTGGCAGGTGAAATGAATGCAAGTATTCAATAATTTCAACATTCTTTAGCATTGATCTTCATTTGGACTGAGCTATAAACATCTTTCCAATGCAGTGGCCACAATTAGACTTCCAAATTTGATGACATATTGTGTGAAGCTCTCTAACAGAATCATTTTGCAGGATTTTAAATAGCTCAGCCAGAATTTGGTTACCTCTATTAACCTTATTATTAGAAATGCTTTCATCCTTGTATTCAGGGTCCTAGCACTGGTATCCCCTTGGCCTCTGTTGCTAACACCCCCCCCCATTCAACAGAGTCAACAGACTCTGAACCCCCAGAAAGCATAAACTTCTTGGGGCTGTTGTTCCTTTGTTTTTTGCCTTTCTTTGTACAATAGCTGTCATACAGTATGTGCTTAATAAATGCTTGTTGATTGTTGACTAATAGCTGTTTCCTGTAAGTGACCTTCTCCTTCTCCAATGTGCCACTTTACAGGGAATCCTCCATTTATGAAACTCCCTTCTTCCTCCCCTCTTCCTCACATAATCTCCATACAGCTCAGTTTCCATGTTCTTATATAAGATCTTTTCTTTTTGTCATTATTCTTTTTGAAATTATTGTGCATTTATACTTTGTAATTACTTTCTCTGTATGTGTTGCATCTCCCCGATATAACTGCAAACTCCCTGAAGGCAGATTTTTGCCCCTGTTTGTCTCCAATATTTAACATATATCAATCAATTATGAAGTGTTTTAAATTTAAATTTTAATATGCTATCAGTGCAACTTTGTAATCCATCATAAATAAACATTAATTAAAGACCTCCTCTGTATCAGGCATGTACTAAGTGTTGGGGATACAAAAAGAGGCAAAATGGTTCCTTCTTTTAAGGAGCTCACTATCTAATTATAGAGAAGATGGGGAACAATAAAAATGTACAAAAAATATATAATAAATAGTAAACAATTAAGAGAAGGAAAGCACTAGAATTAAGAAAGATTGGAAAAGACTTCCTGTAGAAGATGGGGGTTTAATTGAAACTTCAAGGAAGGCAGGGAGGCCAGGAGGTGGAAATGAAAATGGAGAGCATTCAGTCTTGGGGGATGTCCAGAAAAAATGTCCAGAAACCCTGAGTGATTTATCATGAGATTTAAGAGAGGGCCACAGTGCTGTGCAATTTCAGCGGAGGGAGAAATTCCTTCCAATCACAGATGACAAAGAAAAGATTTTTAGAGAAATGTGGTCACTGTGTTGTAGATCATTTATGTTATTTGATTGTGAATCATTCTGAAAAACCAAATACTTCTCTTTAAATACTGATAACATCAAGGTCTTCCTGTCCTCCTGTCCTCAGTTTTATTTCTCCTATTTGTTTCTATTGTGTGTGAATAAGTTCTTGCTTGGAGCTTTACATTTTTATTAAGATTTTGTTTCCCAGATAATGATTTTTCCTGAGTCTAAGATCTTCTCGCTACTGATAGTACTAACATGCTCTGCTTTCCTCTAGCTTCTGCCTCTCCTTTTGGTAGATGTCCTCTGAAAGGTCAGTTAGGTAAGATTTCATATGGAAACACTGGTAAATCTTTGACCATGCTTAAGATATGGTTCTTTCCCTCCAACCTATGGAAATAAAGCTTACAAGGAAAAAATGTTACATTAGCACTTTTTCACCCATCCATTTTTTTTAATATAAAACTTTCTACTTCATGTGTATGTGATGGAGGGAAGGTGCAGAAAATGTGGGGACCATTAAAAAATTATAAGTGATTTTGAGTATAGTTTAATATGGCTGTTAATAAACTAGATTTCTTTCTTTGAAAAGTATATTTCAATATTCTATTCCAAAACTTTTAATAAGTCAGTAATTCATGTATCAATTGAGGGATGATTCTTGATCTTATAAATTTTAATCAATTCTTTATATATCTTGAAAATGAGAATTGGATTAAAGAAACTTGATGAAAAGCTTTTCTGAGTTTATTATTTCCCTTTTAATTTTAGCTTCTTTGGTTTTGTTTCTATAGAAGAGTTTGAGTTTATGTAACATAAATGAACTTGTCGCACTCTCCCCCAGTGATACATTTTCTTCCTTTTCTGGGCATGTTTCTTCCCCAATCATACCTCAGAAAGGACATATCTTCTTTGCATTTTTAATCCATGCATGAAATGGCCTTTACTATCTCAATCACGTGTTCATTTGGAGCTCATTTTGGTATCTGGAGGAACTATGTGTTCATTGATACATTGGGCAGCTCACAGATATCACTGCCTGCAAAAAAAAAATAAAAAGAGCTAAAGAAGGAGGTGTAGATCAAAAGGTGAAATCAACTTTGTGCAAAACAAACTCCTGAGTTGTTTTTCCTTTATTTTTGAACAGGTCCAATCACGAGGTGATGTTTTGACTAGTACATGAACTCAAATTCAAATGGAGCGGGGTTGCACATAGTAATCACCCTCTCACTCTCTTCCAGTCACTGAAGTCCAGTAGCAGACCAAAAGGCAATAGGATGGGCAATGGCTCAGGATGCAATGAATGATCCTGGCACCTGAAATGTCTAACCAAGCTTTACATGCTCAACAATGCCTGTTTTAGCTGCCTTTGTGGCTGTTGGAACAAATTGTTCTCATCTATTCAATCTTCTAAGGAAAGTCTTCATAAGCTTGGGTAAATGCCTGAGTAGTTGCCTCCTGAATCTCCAGTCCTACCAGCTCTGAATTTAATTAGCAATAGTTCTTCCCCTCACTGCAATAATGCCTGTGACATCTTGGATGGATCAGACTTTCAAAATTGCATGTGTTTAATTGCCAGTGTATGGAGAAACTCCGTGCTTGTTTCAAGGGTTGGCCCTTGACAATAAGTTCCCCCACTACAATTTCATCAGGTGATTAGGTCGATTGTAGCACAGATATTTCGTTGGATTCAAATTAAATATTTCTAAAACTGCAAAATAAATTCATTCTCAACAAAAAGGAGAAAATTTTGATATTTTGTGACTGTCTGCAAAATCCAAATATCAATTTTTCAGATCCTGACCTTAGAGGACTATAGATTTGAGGCCAAAAGGAATATTAATGATCATTGACCCTAAACCCCTCCCTTTATAATAGAGGAAACTAAAACCTGGATTGAAGAGATTATCCAGGGCAGTGCCATTACTAGAATTCAGGTCCTAAAGGAAGAAAAACTTGCTGGGTATTTTGGGGTTTTTTCTCCCATTAATCCAAGAATGGTAGTGAGAGAACTTCCTTTGTATTAATTAAATTGATTAAGTAAAAATTAATAATTTAATTAATAAATTGGATTAATAGCTAATTACTTGGAATCTAGGCTAGCTTCCCTCAGTGACCTGCTATCTGAACTGTCATGATACTATGGAAGAACTCTTTGAAGAAGACGGGGCTTTTTCCAGAGGACATAAGGTTTGAAAGTCCTCATGTAGAAGGTAGCATTTGCTATTGTTACCCTGGTTCTTCCTTCATTTTCCAAGAGGAGGAACAACATCATGAGGATGATGACCTAACTTGCATCTGACCTCTCCTTTGAATGAAGGTCAGAGTTCTGCCAGAGTACAGGGAATCCACACCAGAAACAGGAGACCCTTGGGAGCCCTCATAGGTTATGGATGCTGGATTGGGTAAGTATCATTAAATAGCCAATAAATCTTAAATTCCCAAGGTCTTAATATATCAAAGGCAGGAGGAAGTCACTCTCCTTAATCTCTGTGCTAATCTCTCTGCTAATCTCTGCTGTAGTGAGAAATTAGCAAGATTTTCCTGAGTTTTGTGCATCCAAACTTCAGGTTGATGTTCTCTCCTGGAGACCAAGCCCATAAGGAGAAGAATAATTTGTGCTAGAAACCTGCAAGAGAAGGATGCAGAATCTTAATCATCAACAAGGGCTTGACTTGGAATGGGAATGGGCAGAGCTGAGGATTTCATTCTTCTCTTCCTCTTTTGGATTCAAAGGGTAAAGAAAAATTCTTTAAGGTGTAAACCACTTCCCTTATTCAAACCTCAAGTTGTAACTAGGGTATCCTCATTTATAGAAAAAGAAACCAACTAGACCTAGCCACAGTCACGTACAGCAGAGAAACCGTAGCTGAGGTTAGTATAAAATTTAAAAACCCAAAGCTGATTCTGACTATCTACTGCTTCCTCTTGAGCATACAGGATATTTAAAACCCATTGTAGTTTCTGATTTCCCTCTCTACCCAATCCCCTGTCTCAGGCTGAAACTGAATTTCCCTTCTTTCTCCTAACTTTTTTATTCTATCCCATCTCATTACCTCAAAGGATTTCTTCTATGATTGCCATGTGCCTGGTACTATGTATGCTAAATAGGAAAGACACAAATGAAAATCAAACATTTCATAAACTTAAGAAACTGAGAGTGCAGCAGAATCCTAAGTAGAACATAAGTCATAGTGCCTGGAACACGGTAATTATTTCATGGAGGTTTGTTGGTTTCCTTGCTTATTGACTATGTACAATAAAACTATGTTTAGTAAAAACTACTCTCTGAAAATCCAAATTATCAGCAAAGTGCATTACAGTGTCTTGAAACAATTGCACCTGGAAAATCTTTTTTTTTAAAGCTATCTGTATCAGAGAGGGACGAATCAGACACCCAACAATTGGGTGTCAGTTCTATCTTTTAACTATATCTTTCTAAGCTATAATTAAAAGACAGGTAGAAATCAGAAATTTTAATGACAAAAGAGCACCAAAAACATATAAAACTCAGCTGGCCAAACAATAATCACAACAATTGATGAACAGAACCCAAAACAGATAAATAAATTCTTTTGAAAAAAATTGCACTTTAGGGGATAATACTGGAGAGTGATCACCATCCTTTAATTATTTTTCTAATTTTTCATATACAAGGAAGTAAACGAAGAAATCAAGGGAAGGAAATGGAGGAATTCTACTAGGAAGTTCAATCAAGGTTGTCCTAATTAGCTCTTCCTGGTCAAGCACAATAAATGGATTTTTGTGGACTAGATGATAAGATTTTATATATACTGCTGAATAGCACAATGAGACTATCACATTATGGGAGATCCTGGGAACTGAGACTGAGGAATGGAATATTTATATCTCCCATCTTAGGCTTGTTCCACAAAAGGCACATATTGAACATAATGGTGCTTGGTGTGCTCTTCAGTCTCTGTCTCTCTCTGTATGTCTATCTCTGTGTGTCTGTATCTCTCTTCATCTGTCTCTCTCAGTCTTTCTTCGGTCTCTATCTTTCTCATTTTCTTTCTTTCTGTCTCTGTCACTGTTTTTCTGTATCTCCCCACCTCTCTCTCTTTTCTCTTTCCTCTCTTTTCTCTCTCTCATCTGCCTTTGTCTCTATTTGTCTCTCTCTTTCTCTCTCTTGTTTCTCTCTCTCTCTCTCTCTCTCACACACACACACACACACACACATACACACATGTCCTCATATCCATGTTCATTTCATAATGTATACATATTCCTTACTACTGTTCTTAGCTAAATTTGAGCTGACAGACATTATGTGTATTTTTAGGAGATTACACTCCAGTTTGTTGGTATTTTTTTTTTATTTTGCTGGGAGGAGGTTTTGAGGAGAGGAGTTAGTATTTTTGCTATGCTATTGTTTACTGGCTGATTATTAATGGTACATACACTGTGGAGGCTCTGAACAATTCCAGTAGGAATAATTTACTACTGAATTTATCCTTAGTGCCTGAGGTAGACTCAATCTTCAAATTAAAGTTAAATTTGATACAGTAATCCAGAGTAGATATTACATAATTACTTATGATGGTGATATGAGTAAGGAGTTTGCTAGTTTCTGGGTTAATCAGGAAATTACTCCTCTATTAGTTGATTGAATCTATTTCTGAAGGAGCACATTGGTTCCATAAAGTGGAGGTAAGGAGAAAGTATCTTCCTACCACTACAAAGACATGGAGTTGGGAAATATTTTTAAGTCAATTTGACATCCCAAAGTGTCATAAAAGTAGGATATAAACTAATAACTCTAAAACACTAGTTAATCACTCCTGATAGTGAAGAGTTTTAAAAGTCAAACATGGAAATAGAAAGCCACTAAAATTTATCTCTCTAGAAGAATGAGTGATATGGTCAGAACTACAATTTAGTAGTAGAAAAACATCATGATCATCACTATCATCATCCTGGCATTGCTAAAGAAACTATAAAAGAGAAGCGAAGAATTTGGGGGAATGGGACCAACAAGGACACCACTATAATAGTTCAACAGGGAAAGATAACAAGAATCATAAGTGGGGGAGAAGGATAGACAGAAAGAATGGGACAGAAGTGGAGATGCTATTGAAGGGGAAATGACATCCTTTGCTAACTGAGAGGATGTGTTTACCACATGATGACTATATTCCACATATTCTTTCAATATTTCAATAATATCAATGGAATGCAAAATTTGTTCCCAATTACTGCTCATTCTCACCATGTAGCCAATTTAGCTTACTTTTTATGACAGATTTCTCTAGTTAGAGGCAACTGTGGTATATAATAGATAGAGTTGATCTCCTTGTTGGGAAGAATTGGTTCAGTTATTGAATCAAATAAATATTGGCTGACTCGCCTTGGACCAATCATCTTAACTTCTTAGTGCCCTTCAAAGCTTTCAATTTCAAGTTAAAGAGCATATTGGACTCCGAAACAGAAAGACCTGAGTTCAAATAGCACCTCAGATGCTTAACAGCCATATATTCCTGGCTCAGTCTCAGTTTCTTCTCATAGAAAATGGGGATAATGATAGCCTTTAGCACTAAGGATTGTTGTAAGGATTAAAAAGAATAGTATCTGTAAAGACTTCAAGAAACCTAAAATTGCTACTTGAATATTAATTCTAGGTTATTATCAATGTCCCCTTAAATCAAAGCAATCACATGAACACAAATAACCAAAAAATGAGCAATCATTTGCTGACGACATCCTTGATATCAATTCTGGAAAACTCTCAGAAACATATATCTCTATTGTTCTCATGAGTTATCATTTGGGGGGATTCTTTCAGGAAATGGCTGAAACATTCTATTTCCCTGTTTCTGATTGATAGAATTTGGTCATTTTCCTTGGTGATTTGTTTAGAAGATCTGTCTAGATCATCTTTTAATACCGATTTTCAGAGAATACCTGATTTACAAGTCAGTTTTTGATCTTAGTGTTTTTAAACAGCAAATGTGTTTTATTGAAATAAGTGGGGGACACACTACATAGAATTCTGGACCTGGAGGCAAGAAGACTGAATTTCCAATCCAACCTCAGATATTTCATAGCTGTATGATCTTAGGCAAGTCACTTTGTTTTAGATCCCTCATCTATAAAATAGAAATAATTATAGCATCTACCTCCCAGAGTGAGGATAAAGATAATTTTAAAGTGCTTGGCAGAAAATACAAATGATAACAATATTATTATTTACTTCATCTTATTGACTCAATTTTGTTCTCATAGCTTTTGTCATATCACATTGAATTTTATCTATCCTCTCTCAATTTTATATATGATTCTTGCCTGCTGCCTGGCATCTTGCCACAGGACCCTCTCAATTAAAAACCATGTCGTTGTTCCCAAAATATTTGGAGGAGGGGAAGAATGGGTTTTTCAAGTCATTGCTCCCTGAAGCAGCTAGCTTAAGGCAGTCACCTTCTCAATCTTACCTCCCACACATTGTCACCATCTTTCTCTTCTCACATCTCTGAGCCTCACACACACACACTCTGAAAGAGATTGAAGAGACCTGATCTCTCTGCCTCTATAATATAGCTAAAAGTTGATTCATGAGCTGCCCATCAGGATCATTTTAGACTTACTTGTCAACATCTGGGCTGGCAGCTATGTCAGGTTGGGTATGATTATGTTCTTGTTCTCTGAGTTAAATCTGGGCTGTGGGAGTCTCCGAAAGTTTGGACCAGGATATAGGAATGATTCCAGGATTGTTTTGTTTAGAGAGCTAGTTCATTCTGAGGTCTCCAACTGAAGAACTCGAGTGGGATATCTGGCCTGATGAGATCCTTGTCTGAGGATAAAGGAGGAGATGCAGGGGAGGGAAAAAGAGACAATGGGGAGCAGTGTAGGGATCTGGGAGGCTGAGGATTCTTGTTGTCTTGAGTTGTTCCCCATAGGTGGAATATCTGATCATACTCAGGTCTGGCTCACAATAACGTTATGAGGTCTCACCGCATCCTAAGTCTCTGAGTCAGGTTCCAGCTCACTCCTTCCCTTCAAGCTACTGTTCTAATAACAAGTATACATAAACCTCTGCTTTCTTCATTCAGTGTCACATCCTGACTCTGTGTGTTTCAGAAGATATGAAGAAGAGAAGCTTTGGGGAAGAGGAATGAACCCTGAGGGTGATGCCAGAAAGTGTCTTTCACACAGGGATGAAGGGACACTAAGGAGAAACATGAGAGAAGCATCCCAGCAGTGGAGAAAGCATGGAGAAGAGTAATATGAGCTTGGGAGATGAGCCATTTTTCACAAGAAGTTCTCTGACATGCCAAAAGAAGACAGAAAATACATTATATTGAGTCTTCTTCCAAAACTAAATTTCTATGCACAGGGCATCTAGGAGAGATGGACAAGTGAGTGTTTTAAGCTAAAGAGAAATGAACGTGATGTAGCCTTTAAAAATCAGAGGTAGACGGTCAAGGAATTCAAATCTCTGATTGCCTTTCAAACGTGTCTTGGGAGTATAACTTGTGGTTAAGCTGGACTCTGTAAGTTTTAATGGAATAAATGTACCTGGAGCACTGAAAGTCTTCTGAAGGGAATCAACTATTTTTAATACCTAAATTAGCTACAAAGGACATAGGAAAAAAGATTCTATTTACATCCAGACAAAGAACTGCTAAGTAGAAGCATGTATAAAATGATTTTGTATGTATATATGTGACTAATTATAGCCATTTCTACAGTGGGGCAGAAGGGAAAAAATAAATTTACATATTCTTATTTTATCATATTGTATGTTTATATAATTATTATATATAGTGTTAAATAAAATTATAAATATATTTAGTCACATATACACTTATACAATTATATATTTAAAAGGAATAGCAAATTGTACTTAATAGATTTGCAGTTTCATATGCTATTATTTTTTCTATTGTACTACATTACAGAAATTCTTGTTTTATTTCATAAATTTAAAATTAAATAAAACATTTTTTAAGACTCTGAAGCAACCACCTAAAGAAAAGGATTTGGAATTCTGTTGACAAAATGTCTTGAGGAATACTAGAGACTGTCCCTAGCCCTTGACAAATTGCTCAAAGTTTCATTTTCCCCTGAGGAAAAATTGGGGGAAAAAATTGTCTCAATCCCTCAATTCCATCAATCCTACTTTCCAAGAATACACTAGATTGTGATATATCCAACTGAAAATTATTTCTTAATACACCTTTCACTAGGTGACCTTGTAAAATACTTACTTCTTGCTGGACTTTCTTTGAAGAAGGCACAAAATGGTGGGTAGAAATAAAGCAGAGGAGTAAGGAAGAATAAGGTAAATAGGGTAAAAAAAACTTGAGAGGAAAAATAGGAAACAGGAAAACACACAACAATTAATTGTAATTTAGAATGTGAATGGGATGAATTTACCCATAAAATGGTAATGGATAGCATATTTTAAAGTCAAATTAAACAATGTGCTGCTTTCAGGAAACATTATAAAAATGAGACATACATCTATCTGAAATAAAGGACAGGAGCAGAATTTAGTATGTAAAAAAGCAGTGATATCAATCATGATCTCAGATAAAGTTGAAGTTAAAAGATTTAATCAAAAGTGAAAAATAGAGAAACTACAATATGTGTCAGTAGCAAGATTATTCAATATTGTTTTAGACCACTTAAAATGCACATTAAAAAATACCTGAGTGCATACCTGCCAAAATAGACATAGTAACTGTGTTGACATTTAAATAAAACCCATTTTATACAAATAAACTCAGGTCTAAATAATTAATATCATATTTATTGATCATGGGTAGCTAAAGCCAATATGATTTTTAAAATTGCAATTTACCTAACTAATCTATTTATCTAATTTCATCCTAATTAAATCATTCTAAAATTGTTTTACTGAGTTAAGGGAAAAAAAGATCAGGAACTTCAAAGAAACCAGGGATAAAAGATGTAAAAAAGTAGATTTAGCAATATCAGACCTTTCATTATATTATAAGGTTGTTGGAGTGTAAAAAAGGAAAATTTTGATTATTGTAAATTAAAATTTTATTGTACAAATAAAACCTAATAGCCAAGAATAGAAGGAATGCAGAAAATTGTGTGTGAGAGAAAATATTTCATAAACAATCACTCAAATAGGACACAGTTGGGTTGGAATACTGTTGTGGTATAGGAAATGTTGAGTTGGTTAATTTAGAAAAACATGGAAAAACTTAACTTATGAAGAAAGATGTTATCCATCTTTGGAGAAACAAATAATAGGAAATTATCATAGTACAGTCTTTTATATATGTTTATGAGTGCCTATATATGTATATATGTCTGCATGTTTATAGATATCTCTAGAAGTATATATTTCCATGTTTAGTTGTAGTGTTCTTTAGGGTAGTAAGGGGGAGGGAAGAGAAAAAAAAATCAAAAAGTACACAGAAAAGAACAAAAGAAAACAAAGAGGGCAGCTAGGTGGCGCAGTGGATAGAGCACCAGCCCTGAAGTCAAGAAGACCTGAGTTCAAATGTGATGTCAGATACTTAACATTTCCTAGCTGTGTGACCCTGGACAAGGTGCTTAATCTCAATTTCCTCAGAAGAAAAGAAAAGAAAAGAAAAGAAAAGAAAAGAAAAGAAAAGAAAAGAAAAGAAAAGAAAAGAAAAGCCGAGTAACTTTGAAAATAGGTTTGGTATCCAAGATGCACATGTACACACATGGATATATGTTTTGTTTTGTTTTTTGTTTTGTGTGTGTGTGTGTGTGTGTGTGTGTGTGTGTAAAAACAAAAGACATTGGAACTGAGAATTAGTACAAATATTTTGGAAAACAATGTGGAATTATGCAAATACAGTGAGTAAAACTATCAATTTTTGTTTACCTAGAGATATTATACCCCAAGGAGGCCACCGACAAGAATATATATATATATATAAACACTGTGTGAGAACAGAATCAAAAACAGAGGATATGTCCATGAATTAAGAAATTATTTAAAAATTGTGAATATAACAGAATATAATCATGTTATAAGAAATGAAAAACGTGATGAACATAGAGAAGCACCCCCCTCAAAAAAAAAACTACATGAACTAATGCAGACCAAAATCAGCAAAGCCAACAATACAAATAGAGATATGCCCTGATAATTTTTTAAATGAATCTTGTAAAATTATAAAATGTATAAAAGGCTTGTGAAAAGAGGCATGAGATTATATTTCCATCCCACTTTTTTATAGAGATGGGAGATCCACAAGTATTATAAAATGCACGTATTTTCAGACTTTTCCATTGTATTCCTGAGTTACGCTTTTTTTTCCCTCTTCACTTTCTTTTGCAAAAGTACCATTTGTTGTATAGAATGACTCTTAGAGAGGAAATGAAACAGAACACTGGGGAAAGCTGCTAATGTAAAAAATAAAAGACATAAATAAGATCCCATCTAATAATACTAGACATTAAAAGTGCCATTCTTTGATGAATATTTAGCATGGGGCCTTTGAAAAGGATTTCAATGGAAAAAGTAAGAGACCAATGGTATTGTGCAGCAAAAAATCATTCAAAATTGCTCAGAGCAATTCTCCACTTTAAAAACTGTTTTTTGTCACTTTTTGGGCTCCAATAGAGACTAGGAATAATTTCTGGTTACAAAGTATTCCTGGAAACTAAGATACCAATATTCAATTGAGTATTTTCTGAATTTTCCTCCCATATGACAATAAGCTCATCTAAGGAAATTCATACTTAAATGTAAGTAGTACACAGGTAGGGCTGGAAATGGGGAAAGGAGAAGTCAAGGAAGGATTGGATTAATTCACAGTATTGTCGTCAAAAACTTGACAACAGAATTGACATAGGGTTTCATAAATAAACTAAATGGATATCCAATCTATTATTTGTCTCTGATCAAATTGAAAAAATTTCTCAGCCATCTTTTTGGTTTATTTGTTTGTTTGTTTTTTTAGATGAGGCAATTGGTTAAGTGACTTGCTCAGGATCACACAGCTAGTGAGTGTTGTCTGAGGACAGATTTCATGTCCTCCAGAGTCCAGGGCTGGTGTTCTATCCATTGCACCTGCTAGCTGTCCCCTCAGCCATCTTTACAAGATAATAGAGCAATGATCTTACTTAAACACAACAGATGAAACAAAGGGAATTTCTAATAACTGGCTGACCAAGATTAATCTCATCCCAGTGGCCTTTAAAAAGAAAGTTGGCCCAACTGAAAGACAGAACCATAAAAGTCAAGTCTTTGAATTATGTGTGAGAGGAAGATCCAAAGACATGGCTACCTGAACCCTAATCTATTATGAAGAAAATAGGTAACATGGTTCCCCAAATGGTATGATCGCTTTATCTAGTATTCTCCAAGAGAAAAAAGATTTCTGGGGTGATACCAACTTCAAGAGTAGCTTCATAAGTAACTAATGAGTTTGAGATTTCTTGTTCTAAGTCACTGTGTCTAATAAAGAAAATCTGCGAATTCTAATTCAATGGTGATATAAAAGAAAATAAAAGAAACTAGGTAATTTCATAAATGCTCTAGCAATTAATTAAAAATAGTATACCAGATTCATTTTATTGGTAAAGAAATTAAAAGAAAATTGGGATGTTGATTCAACTAGCCTCCACCAAGAATACAATAAAAGGCTTCCCTAAAACCCAAGATAGTGAAAAGGTCCCTCCAGGAGGGCCACATGAGCTCAGGCAAAAAAGGTTGGAAAACAATGGCAGTGTCCTAATGAGGGAAGCCACTAGGGAGCAAAAGAGCATAGTAATGCCATGACTGAGAATAGTTAGTTAAAGACCTTGGAGCAGGGGCTCTCTATACTTCCACAACTCTGATCTCAAGCACAAAAAGAGAAGATAAGGCCCCCGACAGGAGCTGCTGAGATCAAGATAAGGATGACCTTACACATGACCACCCCATCTAAGAACGGAGGACACAGCAGAATCTATACTGGAACAAGGTTCCAAATTAGAAACTGAGACTGGAGATAGAAATAAATAGAAAGGCAGAAAGCTAGGAAGATACATTATAGAGATGCCCCCAAGGAAAACTAGAAGATAGTAATTGGACAAGTAGGAATACAGACAGCTCCTTAGGGGAAAATACATCTTCAGTACAAGGACTATAGGAGTACCCGGAAGAAATTAAACAAGCTATTTTTAATAGAATGAGAGCTCTCAATGGAAAGAGAATAAATAGATTGGCAGAGAAATTTCAAAACTTTAGCAAGGAATCAAGAGAATCTGAGGAACAGTAAATATAGCTGCCAAAATGTCAAGGAATGAAAATGTCTCTCTGTTCTGGTAGGGGAAAAAGAAACCAGTAACATTTCAGAACACAACAGTCTCAAAGAGTCAGAAATAGTAAAATACATAAATAAAAGAATTGTATATAGTTTTGTGGTGTCTGTATTGGAAAGAAAGAAAGAAGGAATGGTAACACAAGAGGGAGGAAAGGAAAACAGCATAGTAGAGTATCTGAGAAGACATAATCAAGGAGGGAGTGAGAAATGTAGAATACATGAATGTTCTTTTTATCCAATCTGGACAAGGAAGAGACAATCACAATTCCATTGTGTGGTCATGTTCCTTCTCTTTTGCAGCCATCTTTTTTTCTATATAAAGAGGAAATTGGGGAGAGGACCTCAGCCTCAGCTTCTCTGGGAAGGAAGTGGTGGATCACTAATCCAGGCAAAACAGGAACTAGTAGAGAAAATTAATGAAGGGGAAAAAAATAAACAAGATCTCCTAGACACCAGATCAAAGATATCCATGGACAAAAAGGGGAGGGTCAGGAAGAGGGACTAAGCATTGCTCTGTCCAAGCAGGTACCTTCCAAATGGAAAATTCCATGGTTTTTGTAGGATATCTAAATTGAAAGGCATAGGAATAAAAGGAAAAGATAGAAAGCTGAAGAATTTCAAGCAAAGGCTTTGATAAGCTGACTCAATTCAACAAACTTTTATGCCTTATCTTATTCTTTCCCCCACTTATTCCTTTATAAATTTTGGAGAGAAGGAAAAAAATTCCTTTATAAATAAAAAAATTCCTTTATAAATTTATAAAATTTGTTATAATTTTCTAGATATGTGTGTGTGTATATATATATATATATATATATATATATATTTGTGTATGGGGTGCACATATGTATTATATATTCTCTCTTTAACCTATTCTCTATGTGAATAGCATTTCAGAACCACTAGCCCTCCACTCCACTTAATTCTTTTGGGTTGGTTCTTGTTTTCACACCTCATTCATGTAGCATAATTATTGTGTTTTACCTTTACATTTACATGATTTTGCTTTGTAAAAATCACATCATACTCAGCTCCACTCCAATCTTTCTTTTGGACCACCCAATCACTAATGATCATCTTAGACATATGGTTTACCTTTCCATGTATAAAACATAAAGTTTGTTCTTATTGAGTCCCTTGAAATTAGTCTTCAATGTTTGCCCTTATTTTATATTGAATTCAGATTTGTTTGAAATAAAATACTGGAAATTGGACAGCTCACTGAATGTTCTTTTTTTCATTCACTATTATTATTATTTTCATGGGATATAATATTTTCAGCCTCAACCCTAGTTCTTTTGATTGGTAATATACAATATTCCAGGATTTTATTGAGGCCACTGTTAGGTCTTGTGTGAGTCTAATTGTACCTCCAGCATATTTGAATTGTTGGGGATTTTTATTATATGTAAAATTTTCTCTTTGATGTGGGGGTTTCAAAATTTAGCAATAATGTTTTGATTTGCTTTCCTTGTAATATTCATTTCGGGTGGTGATCAATGGATTTCAATACATTAATGAAGGCCCTTTTAATTGTAAAGCTTGGTAGTGCTACTACTGGGCTTATATCCCAAAGAGATACTAAAGAAGGGAAAGGGACCTGTGTGTGCCAAAATGTTTGTGGCAGCCCTGTTTGTAGTGACTAGAAACTGAAAAATGAATGGATGCCCATCAGTGGGGAATGGTTGAGTAAATTGTGGTATATGAATGTTATGGAATATTATTGTTCTGTAAGAAATGACCAGCAGGATGAATACAGAGAGGATTGGCGAGACTTACATGAACTGATGGTGAGCGAAATGAGCAGAACCAGGAGATCATTATATACCTCAGCAACAATAGTGTATGAGGATGTATTCTGATGGAAGTGGATTCTTTGACAAAGAGAAGATCTAACTTTTAATTGATCAAGGATGGACAGAAGCAGCTACACCCAAAGAAAGAACACTGGGAAATGAATGTAAACTGTTTGCAATTTTGTTTTTCTTCCCGGGTTATTTTGACCTTCTGAATCCAATTCTCCCTGAGCAACGAGAGAACTGTTTGGTTCTACACACATAGATTGTATCTAGGATACACTGTGACACATTTAACATGTATAGGACTGCTTGCCATCTGGGGGAGGGGGTGGAGGGAGGAAGGGGAAAAATCGGAACAGAAGTGAATGCAAGGGATAATGTTGTAAAAAATTATCCAGGCATGGGCTCTGTCAATAAAAAGTTATAATCATTAAAAAAAATTGTAAAGCTGGGTGACAGACATTAGAGATACAAAAATTAAAAGGAAATTTTCTTGAACCTTAATAGCAGGGAATATATCAAGTAATAAGAGAAGAAGGGAAATGAGCAATGAGTCCAAGTAATCTAAGAATGTTTAAGAAAGAAGAAAACATTAAAAGGCTGAGAGGTCACTGATAGGAACAAAAGATGGTGACTTTTGAGTTCAACTTTAAAAAAGAGGTGATTAATCTGGGGGAGGGAATGGGGGGTAAGAGGTGAAAAATTGGAACAAAAGGTTTGGCAATTGTTAATGCTGTAAAGTTACCCATGCATATAACCTGTAAATAAAAGGCTATTAACAGGATGATTTCAGAAAGGCCTGGAGAGACTTCCACGAAATGATGCTGAGTGAAATGAGCAGGACCAGGAGATCATTATGTACTTCAACAACAATACTATATGATGACCAGTTCTGATGGACCTGGCCATCCTCAGCAACGAGATCAACCAAATTATTTCCAATGGAGCAGGAATAAACTGAACCAGCTACGCCCAGAGAAAGAACTCTGGGAGATGACTAAAAACCATTACATTGAATTCCCAATCCCTATATTTATGCCCACCTGCATTTTTGATTTCCTTCACAAGCTAATTGTACAATATTTCAGAGTCTGATTCTTTTTGTACAGCAAAATAACGGTTTGGTCATGTATACTTATTGTGTATCTAATTTATATTTTAATATATTTAACATCTACTGGTCATCCTGCCATCTGGGGGAGAGGGGAGGGGAAGGGAGGGGAAGAATTGGAATAAGAGGTTTGGCAATTGTTAATGCTGTAAAGTTACCCATGCATATAACCTGTAAATAAAAGGCTATTAAATAAAAAAAAGAGGTGATTAAAATGGGGAACGAATGCATTACAGGAAAACCCACCAGCCCACCTCAGTACAGGCATCTGAGCTATTTCAATTCTCATTCCTTCCTTTACATCCCCTCCTTTCTCACAAATTCAGCAGATGGAACCAAAATGTTCAGAATGAGTAATATTGTATCAGAGTAATTAACATAGCTACATCATACCTAATGAAAGCTTTATTTCATTCTCACAACATTAGGTCTTAGTGGGTTTTGCCAGAAGGGATATAATTTCCCTGGGTCATTCTTCAGATGGACTTTCAGGCATCCAGCCCTCACCTTGTATTATGAGTTCCAGGGGATCACTGGGCAGGGCCAGGACAGGGCTGTCTCTCCCAAGGAGATAAGAGCACCTGTACTCTCCAGCCTGGTTGATGTTCACGTGGATCAAGGGGAACTCTGCCCCGTGCTGGGTGGGCTCACTGGTGCTCACAGGCAACTTCTCTCCATCCTTGTACAGAGCAAACTCCACCCCTCGGGATGGTCCCTGACACAGGAGGGTCACGTTGTCCCCTGAGGTTACCTTGGAACTGGGCCGGGCTGAGAGAGAGGGCTTGGGAAGGCTGTCTGTGGGAGAAAGCAGGGACCACAGCTCTCCAGGTCTCCAAGGAGTTAGTGAGCCTTGGGGGGATCCCCTGCCACTCTTTCTCTCTCCCCCCACCCCCAGACCTTCTTTACTCTTTCCCTCTCATGGGGAACTTAATTCTATTTTTTTCTATTAACACTGGAGTTCACCCCTACTCCAACCCTGCACAGTGTCAGAGGGAAAAGTGCCCCCACTACTCCACCCCCCACTCTGAGTTCCCAGGGCTCCATTACAAAGGCCTCCCTGACAGCATCTGGGTGCCCTCTGGGGTGTGAGCTCGGCAGGTGCCAGCAAGGCCCCGGGGCTGACCTCCCTTCCGGGCAGGGCGCCACCTCCGGGCCAAAGGCTGCAGAAATTCCCTGCAGGAGCAATGCCCACCTCGCTCATTCTCTGGGAGTGAAGTTTGCTCCTGCCTCCATCTAACTCGGTCACATTGGCCAGGGCGGCCCCTCCCACGGGGCCTCCTCCCTTGGCTCCCCCACTCCCCTGCACGGGGCTCACAGGGCTCCTCACACCGACCTCTCCCAAGAATCCGGGGCCTGCTCTGGCCCCCAGTCCTGCCCCTGCTCTCTCACCTGTCACCCAGACCTCCAAGGTCTCACTGGCTTCCGACCTGACATGTGGGTGGGAAGTGTAGTAGTACACGCAGCTGTAGCTCCTGGAGTCCTGGGCACGCAGAGACTTCAGGGGGAAATTGGTTTCAGAAATGTTTCCATGCTTCTTTTGCAAGGGCTCCTGTGTCCCTGCCTTCAGTAGAATGAATGTCACCAACCGATTGTGATGATGATAGTCTCCTGCACCAGAGGAGCCCCTTCTCCCCTAGAGCCACACAGGACCCAGCTGGACACAGGGAGATGGTCTGGGCCGAGATCCTGAGGGAGAGCATGGGTGTGGGGGAGGGGATAGGGAAGAAGGAAGAGCCCCAGGGTCAGTTCGTGACTAGTCTGTGACTGGGGCAGGAGCCTGAGGCTTCCACCTCCTGGACCAGAATTGATGATCATCATAGTTATTGATAATAACACCTCCTGGTGTTTGTATAGTGCCCCCAGGGGCCAGGTGCTGTGCTAAGTACTTGACAGATAGTATCCCATTGAATCCTCACAGCCTGGGTGCTGAGTGCTCAGATTGTCCCCATTTTACTGAGAAGCACATTAAGGAAGACCAAGGTTACCTGCCTTGCCCAGAACCACAGGCTGCTAAGTGTCCCAGACCAAACTTGAATTGAGGGGCTCCTGACTCCTGGCCCAGCCCTCTTGCTGCCGTATCCCTTGGCTTCCATATTGGGAGGCACAAAGATCTTGGGCTTAGCACTTGATGGGCAAGGCTGACAAGGAAACTGAGAGGGGAACAGATGACTTCTGTTGCATCTTCCCCACCCCCACACCTCTCCCTTCCCCAGCCCCTCAGGTAGACTCCCCTTGGTCTAGTCCTGCCCTGCTCTGCCCTCCCATCCCCACACAGGTTGGCAGACTCCCTAGCCACTGACTCAGCGTCTCTGAGCATGGAGACCACTGTCCCAAGCTCTCCTGCCCCCTCAAAATGCCAGGAGAGCCCAGGCCAAGCTCGCTTCCTCTGGTGCCCCAACTGTCCCTGGCAGCTCAGCTCTGCTCCCAGGCTTCCTTCTGACCATCCCCCAACCCCAGGGGCTTCAGCCTCTGATGTCCTGATTGCACCGTCCCTCAGAGGAAAGGGGGGGAGCTGCGTCCCTCACAGAGCGGCAGAGACACTGGGGAGAATGCTGGGTAAGGTCTCTGCGGCTCAGGGACCTCAGAGCCTCCAGGGTGCCTGCCTGCAATAGAAGGTCTATTTCCCTCTGAGGCGGGGCCGGCACATGACTGACACCAGCCCCAGAGCTGTTGCTACCACTGACCTCTCAGTCACCAGGAGATGGCTGGGCCCAGAAGGTTCTGGATGGAGATCTCCATCCCCCCTCAACCTCAATGTCCCAAGGGAAATGAGAGCCTGGCAGGGTGGCTGAGGGCTGCCCTTTGCCCCCTGACCCAGCCCCTCAGGCCTGTCCATGTGCAGGTCACAGAGATATTCTGGGCCCCAGAGGGCCCTAAGGGCAATGGTGAATGTGAAGAAATGAAGGGGGGGAGACAAAGAATCACCCACAAACACACAGGCCTGGGAACAAATGGACCCGCAGAGACTCTTGTAGATAAGCACAGAGCCAGGCTCACACTGGTGTGCACACAGGCTCACAGGTCACTGCATGCACATAGACACAGGCACACACACACACACACACACACATGCAGACACCTGCATGCACACTGCACTGATGCACATACAAACATACACATTGAACACATATGTACACCATGCACATGTGTCTACATATCTCCATGGAAACATGATACAGCCCACACAAGAGGGATGTGTGGCCCTGGAAGAGAAGCTCAGATTATCGATGACTCCAAACTCCCTCCAGCCGCTTCCCCTAAAGGTTCTTTCCCCCAGTTCCTCCATGACAAGAACAGAGGCAGATTCAGGTGGCAGAGAGATCTGGGACCTGCTCAGTCCAAGAACACTGCCTCAGCACCGAGGGTCTATCTCTGTACCCCGCAGTGTGTGAGCCAAAAGCTCTTCTCCCACCATCCTCCTCCCCCAGCCCAGCCCAGGGGCTCACCAAGGCAGAACAGACAGAGGAGGTCTGTAACTAGGGCAAGGGGAATCAGGATTTGGTCCAAGGGCAGTAGAACAGGAGAGGGCATGAACATCACGAGCACTTTGCCAGCCACTAGAAACAAGGCTGCTTTTCACGGTGAGCCAATAATAAAAAGAGGAAACTAGGATGCTCCTACATGGCCCATGCTTCTAGCCCACATCCCTACACCATTGCACTACAGATAAAGAAATCCTTCCTGACCTGCTTGGCTCTCCCCTGCCCGATCCCCTGACCAGAGATGGCACCACTCACATGGTAGACCAGAGCGACACTTCTTCCAGTCCCCATGGGCCAGTGTCTGAAGTTTACAACCTGTTTTTAGAGTTGATCTGAGGGCACAATTGCTGCCTCTCACCCTCCATGCTCAGGTGGCAGATTACAACTATTCTCAGGCCTGCATTTCCCTTGTTAAGGTCAACTACAGCCTTGAGGTTTCACTGTGCTGAGATAAGCTGATCAAAGCAGCCATCCCCATAATGGAAGCTTTCTAAGACAGTTCAAATTGAAATTGCCTTTGAAAGAATCTGACAACGTTAGATCCAGAAAATACGTTACAAAACATGGAAGCAAGCACACAGCCTTGCTTCCCTCCATCGGTGACTGGGAAAGTGTGAGAGCATTGTCCGTTATCCAAAATCCAGGCCAGCAAGTCATCATGAAATGATATAAAAGACTCTGGGCAACCCAATTTTGCCATCATTTCCCATCATCCCTTAGAACTGACAGAATCAAAGATTGATGTACATTGTCTATAGATTGCTATTCTACCCTGGAATTTCTCCTGGCCTCATAAAGCAGCTATTCCTCAGCCCTTTCTGAAGACCCAGGGGCTCTCAAGTAGATGATCATCTTCCCAATGACGAGTTAGCCCTTGAAGAGCATGTCCAATGGCCATATCCTGTAAACCATTTCAGCAGATGAAATATGAATATTATGGAATATTATTGTTCTGTAAGAAATGACCAGCAGGAGGATTTCAGAAAGGCCTGGAGAGACTGACACAGACTGATGCTGAGTGAAATGAGCAGAACCAGGAGATCATTATATACTTCAGCAACAATATTATATGATGATCAATTCTGATGGACGTGGCCCTCTCCAGCATGAGATGAACCAAATCAGTTCCAAGGGAGCAGTAATGAACTAAACCAGCTACGCCCGGCGAAAGAACTCTGGGAGATGACTATGAACCATTACATAGAAGTCCCAATCCCTCGATTTTTGCCCGCCTGCATTTTTTATTTCCTTCACAGGCTAATTGTACACTATTTCCAAGTCTGACTCTTTTTGTACAGCAAAATAACTATTTGGACATGTATGCTTATATTGTATTTAATTTATACTTTAACATATTTAACATGTATTGGTTAACCTGCCATCTGGGGGAGGGGATGAAAGGAAGGAGGGGAAAAATTGGAACAAAAGGTTTGGCAATTGTCGATGCTGTAAAATTCCCCATGCATATAACTTGTAAATAAAAAGCTATAAGAAATTATTTTTAAAAAGACTTCTGGCACTTAGCTTTCAGCATGAAACTTCCCCCTGTAGAAAAAATTTTAATGACCCTGTCCTCTTATATTTCACCATGGTCTCCAAGAGATCAATCATCAGGTTTCCTGCCTATGATGATTGCACTAACTCCCTACATAGCTCTGACTCCTAGAATCCCAACAGGGAAGGGGGGTGGTTCCTGATTAGTCATATTTCGCAATTCTCAGGCATCTTATGAATTGATTAGCTGAAAGTTCTCATTTCTTCTGGCCCCTGGCACCCAAGGGTCACAGCTGCTGGGGGGCAATACAGAGGAGGGATGGTGTGGGTCAGACGGTATGAGTTGCCTGGGATTCCTCCCTGCCCTCTGGCAGCCTCAGCTCCAGTTTCCCAGGCTTTCCCAGGATTACCTCACAATCTGCTATCTGATATTTCTGATTGTTCTGTCAGTTGCTTTCCGTGCCAAGCTAACACTAAGGAAGAATGGAGGGGGAAAGTTGAGGGAGGAAGACTCACCATTATGAACCTCTATTGCTTGACTCAGCATTAGTCTGTGAGAGGAGTTCAGGTTATGGTTGTTTCCACTTTCGGTCCATAATTGCCCCTCTTCACTTCTCCAAAAAGTAGTTTCTTTGCTCACTGAACCTTGGTTAGGAATGGGGAGGAGAGGGTCAGGATACCTGGTCTCTTCTCTGTCCAGGATACATCTCCATTTCTCTTCCCGTTTTCTGGCCAATTCCTCTTCAGAATGCCATCTCATCCACCACGTCCCCCAGGTCCAGTTTTGGGACTCACCAAAACAGAGCAGGAAAATGAATGTGGGTCATGTGCTGACCCACAAAGTCAGCTGTGGGGTGGAGGCTTTAACTGAGCAGTAGAGAGGAGGCAAGAGGACTAGAAGCTGGACCAGGATGTGGTAGTCAGAGCTGCTACCCCAACCCGTGACAGCTAGACCTCATGTTTTTCTACTTTGAAAGAGCAGAAGAGAAGGACTTGCATCAAGCCTTAAAAGGCCCAGGGTCTCAGAGAGCAGCCCCTGAAAGACCAAAGACAAGAGTTATCAAGCTTACAGCCAAAGGACCAGGACCTGGGGCAAAGCCCTAGAGCCAAGAGGATCAGGGACTCAGACAGCAGGGGTAGGACCAAAGTCAGAAGGTTGATGCCTAAAGTACTAGGACTTCCATGAGAAGGCTTGTTTCTAACAGGTCCCTTATGAGTAAGGCTGCCAGGAGCCCAGACTCCATTAAAAGGTCTCTCTGAGAGCCGAGAGCCGAGAGCCTCTCAGTGCATCTTCTAGTCTTTGATCTCCTGCCATCTTTGGATGGAGTTTCAGTTCTGACCCATACTGGGAATTAAGTTCAGATCCTGGAACCCCAATCTTTAATAGCTCAACAGATCTGGGAACTCTTTCTGCTACTATTTAACTATTTAGCTTTTGGACAGTAAACCCACCAGTCCCAAACCTGTCCTTCCTCATCACCAGACCCTGAAGAGAAAGGCTCAACCCATTATTCCCCAGATCTCAGCAACTGAACACTCCCTGCTCACTGAATCTCTTGTCTGCTCTAAGCCCAGCAGCCCACCCCAGTATTTCCCCACTCACCCTAAACTTCTGCTTCTGTTCCCAGGCCAGTCTTCACAGACATAATCTAGGGAAATAACTCCTGTGGAAAAGGGTCAGAATTTCCCTGCCAACTGCCAAATAATTGCCCATCTATCAATAAACTTCTATTAAGAGTCTACTATGTGTCAGGCACTGTGCTAAGCAGGGTAGTCCATCAAGCTGAAACTGGACAGTACCCTAAGGGAAAGACAGGAGGCAGACCGTGCCAGGCAAATCAAGCTCCCACCACCATCTTCCTTCAGTGTCTACCGTCCACAGTCGAGGACCCTGAACTCAATATGCCCAGGTAGAATGACATAAATCATTGCATAAAGATATGGCACTATCTGCTTTGCTACTGACTCTAAGAATCATGGAACCTACCCACCTGGCTCATGAAAGAACCTACTCAAATGTGATGCCTTCCTCTTTAGAATGTGAGCTTCTTGAGAACAGAAGGCTCTGTCTTGACTATTTATATTTCCAGTGCTTAGCACAAAGCACACATTTCATAAAAGTTGGATTCGATCATTGGTACTTGGGGAGGAGAATGTGACTAATGCAAAAGCTGAGAACAAGGGGATCATCTTCAAAGAAAAAGGAAATGTCACCAAAGAAGCATATGGTCCTGTGTACTCTCCAAGGAAGGAACATGGCCCCATCATGAATTTTTAAGGGCTCTCTTTGACCTTGAGGAAGTGATAGTTGAGACTGATCATGGGGACTTCGATAGCTCTCTGAGATAACAAAACACAACGTGACCATCGTGTGCTAGTCAGTTTATGAAATAATGGAAGAAATATCTTTATATCTTCTAGAAAGACTGATCCTTGAAGGACTGAGCAACAAAACTTAACTCTACCTGGATTATATTGGAGTGATTTTGAAAACACTTATAGAAATTATGGGTGTCAACAAAGCAGTGGATACCCTGCTTCTCATGTCCAGACACAAGATATATCAATGCATCGTTGGAATCAATTCCAATATTAGTAGGATAGTAAAAGCAACAAAGTGGCACGTAATCCCTTCATTCTTCGACTATCCATGGACTCTGAAACCTTACTGGTAATTTCTGGGATTTGTAGACTTAAACAGACAATATAAGATAGTGAGGCCTTTGAGGAGAGAGACTTTTACTTTATTTATTTATCCCCAGCACTTAGTATACTTAATAAATATTTTTAATTGTTGACTATTGACCATTAATTTATTGACTATACAGTAAATCCCTAATTCACCCTGCCACTTGTTGCTATAATATGCACACAGACACAAACACACACATAATGCCGATACGTTTATGTGTAGAGTGATTCGATTGATTGGCTGATGGAAGCTGGACCAAGATGTGGTAGCCAGAGTCGTTGAAGGGCCAGCTCCCAAGGCAGTCCTGATGATGTGCGTGTTGTCTCTAAGAATGTACTTAGACATTGAATGTGGGGCAGATAGGTGGTGCAGTGGACAGAGCACCAGCCCTGAAGTCCAGGAGGACCCAAGTTCAAATCTAGTCTCAGACAAGTAACAATTCCTAGCTGTGTAACCCTGGGCAAGTCACTTAACCCCAATTGCCTCAGGAAAAGAAAAGGACAAAAATTCAAGTCTACAAAATAGCAAACAACCAAGTGACCAAAAAATAAGACCTTCTAGATATGGATGATAAGATAAAAACAAAGAACAAAAAAATACAGAAATACCTTCCAAATTATAAAATAATCAGACATATTGAAGACTAGACAGGCATTTTAAATAACCCACTAACAATAGAAAGAAGTAAACTAGCCAAAAAAGAACTATCACATTTTTAAAAATCCTAGTGGATTCGGGGACGAGGACTGGCAAAATTTTAAAGAATAATACTATGCAAGGGAAGCTAGATGGTACAGTGCATAGAGTGCTGGCCTGAAATCAGGAGGACCTGAGTTGAAATTAGGCCTCAGATATTGACTCTAATTAGCTATGTGATTCTAGGTAAGTCAGTTAATCCCAAATGCCACACCTAAATAAATAATTCTTAAAAAAAAAAAAAGAATACTATGCAAAATTATTGTCAAAAGCTGAGAAAGAAAGCACATTATCAGATTTCTTTAATGAGACAAGTATATCCTAATCCTTAAATGAGAAAAGGATAAATCACAGAAGGAGAACATGGATAAACATTATGAATAACTACTGATTCAAATTTATTAAAATCCTGTAAGTCTATACAAAATAACCAATAAATTTTTCATTGTGAGTGAGTTGGATTTATACCAGTATTTCAGGGAGATTCAATATCTTTAAAATATCCAAAACCATATAATTATTTCAATAGATGCAGGTAAAATCTTTGATAAAGTAAAACAAAACAAAAAAAAATCTACAAAGCAATGACAAAGAGTAGCTTCACCAATAAATGAAAAAGCTAAGCAAGAATGCCCATCCTCCATTCTGCTATTTGATATAATTCCAGAAATGCTAATAATGGCAATAAGACAACAGAAAGAAATTAAAGTTGTAAAGACAGTCAAAAAATAGCTAAAACTATCTCTATTTTACTGATGCCTGGATGATTTTTGTAAACACATATATATTAGAAACCCAGCAAAGATACTAATTGAAACAATAGTTTCAGCAAAACTTCAGGTTTCAAAATTAATTGACAAAAATTCCACAATTTGACATAATGCAAGAGGCAGTAGTAGACAAGTAATTTACTTGTAATTTCTTGTAATTACTTGTAAATTATTTGTAGACAAGGAAATTACAGTCAAAATAACTACAAAGTGCATAAATTATCTAGAGATCAACCTAGCAAAACCCACAAAGGAATTGTACAGTTTCAATTACAAAATTATCTTTTTTTAAAAAATTAAGAACTTGAATAGCTGGAGGAAAAGATTCAGTACTCGTAGAAATCCTATTAATGTTACGATTCAGTTCTAATGCTATATCAATCAAAACATCAAAAGAATCCTTTATGGAACTTGATAAAAAAATAACAAAATTCATTTGGAGAAATCAAAGATCTATAATATCATAGAAAATAATGAAAAAGATGGAAATGAAGAAAAATACACTTTCCAGGTTTTAAATTATATTATAAATCCATACTCATCAAAAAAAAAATTGGTACTGGTTATCAAATACAATTAAATCAGTCTTGCAGAAAATAATTTTACAAGAGAACAAAAATAATAAAACTCACTAACCAAGTATTCAGTGGAACCAATAATTAATTACTTAGAAAAGAACTCCCTGTTTGATTTTTTTAATTGGTGCAAAAAAACTAGAAAGTAGATGGTAGAAACTAAATTTATATAAACATTTTGTACTATATCCCCTAATAAATTCTTAATAGACAATTAAATTTAATCATTTTATAAAAATAATTAGAAGAGAAGTGGTTCATATACTTTTTAAAGCTCTGGATAAGAGATATGTTCTTAACTAAATACGAGACAAAGGCAATTTAAGAACATAAAACAGATAATTGATTATATGAAACTGAAAAGTTTCTTCATAAATAAAAATAATGCAGCTAAAATAAAAAAGAAACATAAAAAGGGAAAATATTTGAATGAAATTTCTCAGACAAGGATTCAGTATACAAGATATATAGACAAGTAACATATTACATTATACATATATGCATACATCCAGATGAACAGACAAAAGCTCAGAAGTATACCAAAATTTATTTATTATACATAAAACTATATATTACACATAGGCATATATTCCTTGCCAAAAATCATTCCCAAATTGATGAGTGATGAAATCATAGGAACAAAAAAATCTTCAAAAGAAATACTGTAGATTATTGAAATCATATAAATGAAAGTTCCAAATCATTAACAATAATAGAAATGCAAATCAAAAGAGCCCTGAGATTTCATCTTACACTCAGCAAATTGGGAAAGTTGCAAAAGAAGACCTAATTCCTAGATGGTCAATGAAGGTCATTTGGAATTATATAAATGAAGTAACTAAAATGTCCATATCCTGCAACCCAGAGATGTTACTATAGGTTTATCATGCCCCAAAGAAATTGCTGATAGGAAGAAAGCTCTCTTTCCATATTTATAGCTACAAAGCTCTTTTATAGTAGCAAAGAATTAGAAACAAAGTAGTATTGATTTGAGAATGGTTTAAAAATGTTAATGCATAAATATAATGACTTTTTACTGTGATATAAAAAATGGTAAAAATGATGAATCAGAGGAGAGAAGGGGAAGGAGAATTTAGACATTTATACAGCACCTACTATGTGCCAGGCACTGTGATAGCATTTTTACAATTACTATCCAATCTGATCCTCACAACAACCCCACAGGGTAGGAGCTTATTATTATCACCATTCACAATTAAGGAAACTTTTGAAAAAAGAGGTTATATGATTTGCCTCATGTCACACAACTAATGATGGTCTGGGGCTACATTTGAATTCAGGTCTTCCTGACTCCAGAACCAAAACTCTATCCATTACACTACCTAGCTATACAACTCCACAACCATACGATGTAAATGGAAAGAAAAGACACAAAACTATCCAAACTGAATATATCAAAATTACAAAGAACAAGAATGGTTCCAAAAAAGAGAAATGATGAGGAATCCCCCATTCCACTCCTTTGACAATGTGAGAGGGACAGAAGATAGCATGTTGCATTTATTTTCAGATTTTTTCAATATAGTATCGGTTTTCACTTTTTCTCTTTTTCTCTTTTGTTCCCCATCAAAAAAAATACCTGGCCTTTCTTGCCAAGGCAAACTCCTCTTTAAGTCCCATTCTCTTTTGCTGTATCCGGCTGAAAATGTTCCTCTATCATCTCTCTCACCATTCTTCAGTTTCTCTGTTAAATGGCTCTATCATCACTGCCTACGAACACATACATGCCTCTACCATCCTCAGCATGCCTGCTATTATTCTATATCTCTCCTCCTTTTCATAGCTAACTGATCTGAAAAGATCTTCTACAATTCTTGTTTTTCACTTTTTTCCTTCTCCACTTCTTTTTAATTCTCTGCATTCTAACTTCTGGTCCCAGCTAAAACTGCTCCTTTCAAAGTTACCAAAGATCTCCTGGCTACCACATCTACTTGCTCTTTCCTCAACACTTATCTTTCTTAACCTTTCTTCAACCCCCTTTTGTCTTTATGTTCTCCTCTAGGATTTCCTGAACCTAGGATCTTTGTATACCCATTCTCCTTCTTGTTCCCTTTTCTGGATCTTCATCCAGGTCACATCTATTAGCCATAAAGTTTCCCCAGGGCTCTTCCTTGGATCTTCTTCACTTCTCCCTCTACTGTTTCATGTGGTGATCCCATCAACTCTCATCAATTCAATTATCTCGTGCCACTGTTCCTCAAATCTATTTGTCCAGCCCCTGCAGACTACAATCTCCCATTGTCTATTGAATGTATTGAACTGGATAAACTGGAAGCCCTACAGATATCTTGAAGCCAACAGGTCCAAACCTGCACTCTTAGCTTCACACACACACACACACTCACTCACAGCAAAGTCCTACTATCTTCCTAACTTTTTTATTGCTGTCCAAGGTACCAACATTCACCCAGGCTCATAACTTCAGTGTTGATACTCTCCCTCCCTCTCCCTTCCATATCTAATCTGCTTCCAAGTCCTACTGATTTGAAATCTCAAGTCTGATCACATCACCCCACTCCACATACTCACCTAATAAACCCCAGTGACTCCCTATCACTTCCAGGATAAAATATACAATCCTGTATTTGGCATCAAAGCCATTTATACACTGTCATGAGACCCACCTCATATGCACCTTTCCAGTCTTCTTGCAGTCTCCTTTCTGGGTTTTCCTCTCACCTATCTGACCACTTCTCTCCTGTGTGCCATCTTTCTCCAGGTCATACTCTCTACTACAGGTGACTTGCCAGACTATTCTGGCAAGTCTCTTCTCTTCTCTTCTCTTCACCTCCTATACCATATCACTTGATGACTCATCAGCTCTCAAGGATTTGGTTACCATCTTTATGCTGACAGATCTATCTTTCGTACCCCAATCTCTCTGCTAACTTCAAATCTCCCATCTCCAACTAGATGTCCAGTAGACATCTTAAATGCATTATGACCAAACAGCTCTCATTATCTTTCTCCAAAAACTTCCCCTTCTTTTTCACTTCTCTGTGACTGTAGAGGGCATCACCATCATCACAGACTCTGGACTCACAATGGAGGACTCGTCCTAGATTCCTCAATATCTCACACTCTCCCCATATCTAATTCTGTGACAAGACCTGTCGATTTAACCTTTGTGGTACCTATCAAATACACCCATTTCTTTCCTTTGACACTTCTACCACCCTAGGGCAGGCTATCATCACCTCATATCTGGAATATCGCAGTAGTTGCTGCTTGCCTCAGGAATCTGCCCCTGCAATCCATTCTCCACTCAACTACTTAAATGACATCCCTAAAACACAAAAAGTCCCATGGACAAAACATGTCACTCCCCCAACACATCCATTAAATTCCAAACACTTTCTGTGTCTTTATATAGAAGTGTTCATTTATTGGTCTTAGTTAAATTGAGTATTTAAAAAAGAAAAACATCAATAATGACTAAGAAAAATAATGGTAGGGAAAGACACTCAGTTTTGAAGAATCTGGAAAGGTCACCTATAAGAGGATATCCTTGGAGAGAGTCTTGAAAGACTCTAAGAAACCCCATTCCAAGAGTGGGAAAGCAGGGGAGAAGGGCTTAGATATGGGAGATCAGCTCTTTGTTTTGAGGAATGGGCTGGTCAAATTGTTTGGAATGGAGAGAGAGTGAAGGCTAGCAACATACAATGAGTCTAGTAAACCAGACTGGAGTTAGCCAGTGAAAGGCTTTAAATGCCCAACTGGAGAAGTTATATTTGATTCTAAAAATAAGAGGGAGACATAAAAGCCTCCTGGGCGGAATATTAACTAGGTCATACATGAACTTTAGGAAATTTCACTTCACAGTTTTCTGGAGGATGGATTGTAAAGGAGAGAGGACAGACCCAGAAACCTCAATTAATAGACTATTGAAATAGTTGAGGAGAGAGGTGACAAGGGCCTGGAAAAGTGACAATGTGAGCAAAGAAAGGGGCTAGATGAGCAAGATGGTAGGATTGAAAAGAATTAGCAAAGGACTGTGGATCAGCAGAAAGGGAATTTAAGGATAACTTCAATGTTGTGACCTGGTGACCACAAAACTATTGGTGCCTTTAACAGAAGGAGGGAAGTTTGAAAAAGGAAAGGGTTGTGGGGGTTTGGAGAGGGAAAAAACAAAAAATTCTCCTTAGAACAGTAGAGTTGGAAATGCCAGGAGGGCATCCAATTGGAAATTTTTGATCAGCTACTAGTGATGTGGGCCTAGAGCACAGAGGAGAGGCTAGGGCCTGTATTCTGCATTATGGTGATGAAGACCAGAGGAACTGATGAAATCACCAGAAGGGTTTGGGAAGAGAAGACCCAAACAGAACCCAAGGAGTATACACATTGAGGAAGGGGAACATAGATGATTATCTAGCAAAGGATCGTAAGGAAAAAAACAGAGCAAGAAGTTCTTGTTCATCATTGCAGAGCAAGAGTAGCATATGTTGTTGGATCAGGACACATCTTCCCAGGGACTGTCTGCTGTTCCTTCAGGGCCTTTGGATTCAGCTGGATATAGGTCAGTCCCTCAGGGTCTTCAGCCTCAGGAACCTAAAGGAAAAACAGGAGTGATTAGCCAGTATCAGTCAAAGGAAGAAAGAAAAAAAATGATGGGTATTTACTGAGAAGTAGATGAAACCAAAAATCAAAGAATGAGGTAGGTGGGATGAGAGAGATGAGGCTGAGACCCAGGAGGAGACAGGGTCCTCCCAGAGGGGATCAGAATAACTCACAGTTGTCCTCGAGCGTCTGCATTTGACAACCTGGGCATCTGAAGTGGAGAGAAGGGTCAGTCAGTTGGGGACTCTTGAGACCAGGCCTTCCCCAGGATATAGCCAGGATCCCTGCCCCGCCACCTGCCTCAGTCACTTACACTCAGTCTCATATTGGGGAGCTCCAGATTTGGAAGAGCAGACAAACCAAGTACAACAGAGGCACCTTGGGAATCTATGAGGGGAAAAAAGAGGATGGGGTTGAGGAGCTCTTTCATCCTGGGAGAATCACTCATCCTTCTCTCCCCAACAGAATCATTTTAGAAGATCCAAGATCACACTAGACAAAGGAAGCAAGGATGATGAGCTGAAGCTCCCTACCTTCTGGAGGTCTCTCCATGTGAAATCACTGGTGAGAGAGAAAGAGGGAGATCTAGGTCAGTCACCAGCCTGTGATTTAGAGCTGGAAGGCACCTTAAAGATGATTTCGGGTTGGCCCCCACTTTAACAGCTGAAGAAACTGAGATCCCAGCAGTCTCCATGATACTTAAATCCTCAACTTCCTTTCAGTTTCATTCCCTTTCTCCCCAAACTCACCAGTCTGAGATTGACGATGACCAAGAAAAGTCAAGAAGAGGAGGAGGAAGAGGATAAAGGCACAGCTGAGGGCAGTGATGAGGATGGTTTTGGGTTCTGTAATTGGGGGAGGAAAGAAGTAAAAACATTAGTCATCAGGCTCTGCTGTCCTCTCACAAATGATCCTCGCCCCAAGCTCAGATCCAAGGGATTCACTGATCCCTTTCCACATCTCATGGACCCTTACCTCTTGTGAGAAGACTTTCATTCTGCTCCTCTAGAAAATGGATGGAAAAGGTAAGATCACAGGAGTGAAGATTCCGAAAGCCAACCCCCCAGCCCAGCTCCCAGGCAAGATCCCAATGGCCCTGAAATTTCGGGGAAAGGCAGGGGCTTCCCTTCCTCTATTTCTGAGTCTCCCAATGAGAGCCAATGGGATTCCTGGGGCTATTTGCCCAGTTCTACAGATTGAGAGTTTAGGGAGAAGAGGGAACTACAATCATTCTTTAGATGGACTTTCAGGCATCCAGTCCTCACCTTGTATTATGAGTTCCAGGGGGTCACTGGGCATGGCCAGGACACGGCTGTCTCTCCCAAGGAGATAAGAGCACCTGTACCTTCCAGTCTGGTTGATGTTCACGTGGATCAAGGGGAACTCTGCCCCGTGCTGGGTGGGCTCACTGGTGCTCACAGGCAGCTCCTCTCCATCCTTGTACAGAGCAAACTCCACGCCTCGGGATGGGCCCTGACACAGGAAGGTCACGTTGTCCCCTGGGGTTACCTTGGAACTGGGCCGGGCTGAGAGAGAGGGCTTGGGAAGGCTGTCTGCGGGAGAAAGCAGGGACCAGAGCTCTCCAGGTCTCCAAAGAGTTAGTGAGCCTTGAGGGGATCCCCTGCCACTCTTTCTTTTATTCCCAGCCTCTTTTTGCCTTTCCTGCCTCACTAGGAATTTAACTCAACTCCTAAAAAAAAACTCTAGATTTTTTTTTTATTTTCTATTACACATTGGAGTTCACCCCTACTCCATCCTGCACAGTGTCAGAGGGAAAAGTGCCCCCACTGCCCCACCCCCCACTCTGAGTTCCCAGGGCTCCATTAAAAAGGCCTCCATGGCAGTATCTGGGGTGTCCTCTGGGGGTGTGAGCTCGGCAGGTGCCAGCAAGGTCCCGGGGCTGACCTCCCTTCCGGGCAGGGTGCCACCTCCGTGCCAAGGCTGCAGATATTCACTGGAGGAGCAATGCCCACCTTGCTCATTCTCAGGGACGGAAGTTTGCTCCTGCCTCCATCTAACTCATTCACGTTGGGCAGGGTGGCCCCTCACAAAGGGCTTCCTCCCTTGGCTCCCCCACTCCCCTGCACGGGGCTCACAGGGGCTCCTCTCACTGACCTCTCCAAAACTGTCCTTTTGAAGAAGGGACCCCCAAACTCTCAAACTCCTTAAAGGAGAAATTCTCCTTGGACTCTGCCTCAGTCAGGGACCCCGCCAGAGGGAAACAAGATAAACAGCTTCATTCTGTTATCTAGATGGGGTTGGTTCAGTCCTGAGTTAAAAGACTTCCAACCCTATTCAATTAAAGAAACTCATTCAATACTACTCAAATTCCAGCTCAAGCTGAAACCCAGCTTGTAGATGAGCCAACTTGGGACTCCACCAGGAGCTCCCTTTAGCTTGTAGCCAAAGCTCCTCTTATAAAAGAGCCAATCTAAAATCCTCTCTTGGCAGAGGTTCTAAACACACCATGCTATGCCAAGGAAGCCTCTGCCCGCTGGAATAATATTCTTTTCCAGTGTTATCCTCTCTTTACCCTCACCTATTTCCCTAACGAGACTTTATGCGTCTCTGTCAGGATTTCTAACCTTACTTCCAATCCCCATAATAAATCTCTTATCAATCTAGGTTTTCGGGTCTGTAAATTCCTTTATAGAGAACCTCTGTGCCACCAGAAGAGCTTCCCCAAAACTCCCTTCCCTTGCGCCAAATCCCAAGGGGGTGCAGGGGAGCCAAACTCTCCACTTGGTTCCCTGAACATCGAACCTGCCACTAGACCTTATCATTTAATTCCCTGACCACCAGAAACCCTAATCTCATTTTGGTTCTCTAAATTTAGACCTTATCATTTAGTTCCCTACAAAAGGGAACCCCAAAACTTAAACCTCATCACTTTGACCTTCTCCCCCCAAGAATCCAGAGCCTTCTCTTACCCCCAGTCCTGCCCCTGCTCTCTCACCTGTCACCCAGACCTCCAGGGTCTCACTGGCTTCCGATCTGACATGTGGGCAGAAAGTCTCATAGTAAATGCAGCTGTAGCTCCCGGAGTCCTGGGCACGCAGAGACTTCAGGGGGAAATTGGCTTGAGAAAAGTGTACCTCCTTCTCTTGTAAGGGCTTTGGCCTCCCCGCCTTCAGCAGACTGAAGGTCACCAGCCATTCATATGACCCTGGCGGCCTCCTGCACCAGAAGATCACCTCTCCCCCTGGTTCCACCACAAGACTTGGCTGGGCTAAGAGGGATGGCCTGGAAGGAGATCCTGGGAGAGGATGTTTGAGAAAGAAGAGAGAGAGAGACATGGAAGGAGAAAGAATGAGAGGACAGGAAGTAAGAGGTGAAAAGAACAAGGGAGGAGACTTAGTGTTTTAATAAAGAATATCAGAGTCCAACATCATTGGGTTAAAGAATACATGGAGTGGAGGAAGGTTGGGAAGGCATAAAAAGATTGGAAAGCTTGGGGGAAGGCGGGGTATGAAGAGCTTTGGACGCCAAACAGAATTTTCATGATTTGGGAGGTGATGGGAGCCACTGGAGTACATCAAGTAACATGGTCAGATTCCTTTGGCAGCTGAATCATGGATGGGAGGGAGGAGAGCCTTGAGGCAGACAGACAAGGAAGCTAGAACACGAGGAAAGCAGGAGACAAAAGCCCCCTGGGATGTTCCATGTAGAGCCAAAAGGCATCTCCAAGGTCATCCAAGCCAAGCCCCTTATTTTGCAAATGAAGACATCTACCCAAGGTCATACCAATGGTAAAAAATGAGGGTCCCTAATTCCAAATTCCTTGTTCTTCCCACAATCCCACTTTGTGTCTCCCCCCAGCAAAGGCTGAGCTGGAGGGACAAGAAGATTTCTCGTGTTAGGAAAAGGACTCGGTGGAAAGATTTGTTGTCCCCAATAGAGAGGACAGGAGTTTTCAAGGAAAGAATAATTCTTCCTGAGTTCATGTGGACTAAAGGGGAGAAGCAATCTCCTTTCTCCATGGGATTAAAGAGATGAGGAATATGAGGAGCCCAGAATCCACCGAGGTGGGTATTGGGACTTAGGACAAAGGATCTGGTAGTAAGCCACAAAGCGTCAGGAGATCAGGGTTGAGGGCTAAATCAAAGGCAAATCAGTCTCTCGGTGGCCAGCACTGGCCCACGGACCCAGCCGAGAAGGCTCCTCGCCCTCATATGTCACCAGGCCCAGTACAGATCGTCGGGTCCCTTGGCCCATGGGGGCAGCCCTAAGTCCTTCACAACAAGGACTCCCTTTCTCTCAAGGGAGGGATCAGTTTCTTGCTTCAGACTTTGTCTGCTCTGCCACCTCCAGCCTTCAGCAGCTGAAAACTCCTCTTCCCTAGGGGACCCTGGGGCCAGGGCCACACCTTGTCCCAAGAGACCTCCCAAGAGCAGAACCTGGCGCAGAGGGAGGTCTAAGGAGACAGTCTGGAAGAGAAGCTGAGCCTGGGATTGCTCTCTCCTTGTGGACTCCTTCAGCTCTGGCTCCCCAGACTTCTCCCAGAATCACTCCATCAGTACACCCCACATACCTCTGTCCTGACACCCTGCTTGCCCTGAGGCTGAGCTGGGAGAAAGGGGGATGTTCTGGGACAAGCACTTATCCATCTGTGCCTTTGTCCCCTGGACCAGACCTAGCCCTAAAAGAGAAGGTCCGATTGCCAGAGTCTTGCCCTCCAGCCCATAGCTGCCCTCCATGCCTCTTCCCTCACTAACATCCCCCCACAGGGCCAGAGCTGGAGAGCTGAGCTCTGCCTGCCCAGGACACTCTCCGTGTCTCCGTGCCCCTTTCATCCCGAAACCTGCTGATGAATGGCCTTCCCTCACCGTCCTCCCGCTGCTCGAGCCTGGGCCCAAACTTACCGAGACAGAGTAGGGGAATGAGTGGGGGCAACATGGTGGGCCCTCAGTCCAGTCCAGAGCTGCTGGCTGTAAGTGAGCAAAGACGAGGAGGCAGGAGAACTGGGGGCTGGCCCAGGATGTGGTGGCCAGAACCACTATCTCCACCCTGATACCCATCCTCACTGTTTTCCACTTTAAAATAGGTAAACGAGAGAGAACCTCTCATCAAACGCTCCTTCTGTCCCGTACAGTGGGCCGAACCTTTACAGAGCCAGGAGGGCAGCCTTTAATCCTGGAGGTAAAGGGCCAGGGCTTCAGTCCCAAAAGACTGATGTCAAGAGGTCTAGAGGGAGCCAAGTCTACGAGAGCCTTCCCTAGTGTTACCCTTCCAGTATTCTGTCTCCTAGAGTCCCTGAAGCCTTCATTCTGTCTCAACTTTTCTCTCCCCAAAGTCCAGTCTGGGCTGCTGCTGCCGAGCCCCTGGAGCCATCTACCCAACCACAGAGACTGCATCCACCACCTAGGTGATCTCACCTGGGTCCTCACACCACAGAGCAATTTTCCCAATATTGAACATCTCCTATTTTTCCTATCTCCCGTTTGTCCACAGCTGTTGCCATGTTGTCTTCCCCAACTGGACTATGAGGTCTTTGAGATCAGGGACTGTCACTCAGTAGGTGCTTAATAAATGCTTACTGCCCATTTTTCTCATTTCCTGCCCACAAACATAGTCACAATCTTAGTCCCAACCATTATCACTTCTTACTTGGGCTGTTGCAATGACCTCCTAGGGCTGTCTCTCTCTCCTATCCTGCTCCACAGAGGCACTGAAATTAGGTCCCTAAATCAAAGCTCCAATGATGTCACTGCCCTTACTCAAAAAGCTTCCCTACTTCCCTAGTTCCTTGAATATCAAATATAAATTCCTGTTTAGCACTTTCAGGTCTTTCACCATGTGAAGGGTTGCTGCGACAACAAAATTGTGGTCTGTGTGGTTCCAAGGGGCAAATGAGGAAGAGGAAGATTCCAGGGCGGCAGGATTCAGCTTAATGTAAAGAAGAGCTCCCTAACAAGCAGAGCCCTTAACCAAGGAGCCTCTGAATGATAGTGAAGGGACCCTCAAGGGTGCTTTGGGGGGGAAATCCATAATTACATTAAATGGGCCAGCAGGAAGACTTCCCCCTCCAAGTGAAATGTAGCCCACTCCTCAAAGGGGAGTTTCTCCCTTTCTCACAGAGCCCCTGTGGTTCTTCCTGGAATAGACCTCTCCCTCTCTCTGTCTCTGTCTCTCTCTCTCTCTATCTGTGTGTCTCTGTCTCTCTGTCTCTCTCTCTCTCTCACACACACACACACACACACACACACACACCTTTACTTCCATACCTGAGAATCCCAGACTGGTGGAGCCCAGAGCTTCCATGGTCAGGCTGTCCCTTGTGGTTCTCCAGGGCTGACGGGAGACAATCCCAACAAGAGCTGATCCTGGCCTCCCACATTGCCCAGGGAGGTCTGGGTACTCAGAAGGGAAAGGTCCCAAGGACCTGAGGACACTGGCTCAGGCTGCTAAGGCTATGAGGTGAAGGGTCAATCTCACCCGAGGACTTTCCCAGGCTGCCATGGAAGGCTAATAAGAAAAGGTGAGAGAGGAGTCCTTGTGGCCGAGTCAGCCTGAATGGCAAGCCTGGGGCACCTTGGGCCCAATTCATGCAAGTGCAGGAGGTTCATTCCCCACATCCTGCCAGGTTTCACATCAATCACTGGAGTTGCTCTTGCAGCTCTTGCGGGCAGGAGGTATGTGATGTAATGCCCATGGGGTCGCGGGAGACAACTCTACCAGCCCCACCACTTCACTCCGGGCTAATCTGCTTCTCCACTCTCTTAGTCCCAGGTTCAAGGGCATTTCCATGGCTATGCTAGGAAATATCCTCAAGAAAATGGCCCAAACTATACTTATTCCAGTCCAAACCAGAAAGAAATCAGTAAATCTCTTCTCCCATGGGATAGACTCTTGGCCCTCAATCCCCAGCTATGGACAAAACCACTTAATGCAATTCATTGACATAAAATATTAAGTACTAGTGTACGTAGCATTTGAATGTATACAAAGCATTTTAGACATGGCTCTGCCCCTAATTATAATCCTGGGAGGCAGGTGTTATTACTACCCTCATGGACACTGACACTGAGTCTGTTAACTTCCTCAGTTGTCTCCCCACTAGGACGTATGAGGCAAGATTTGAACTAAGGTCTCCCTGACTCTGGGACTGGCAGTCCATTCACCCTATCAGCTAACTGCCTCCATTATATCTCTGGGAACTTCACTCATTTCTCTCACCTATGAGGTTTTCCTCTCAAATCAAGGCAAATAGTTGGAGGGAAGGGTTTGTGCACGGTAGACAGAGCACTGGGTCTGAAATCAGGAAGACTCAAACATTTAATAGGTGTGTGACCTTGAGCACCTGTTTGTCTCAGTTTTCTCATCTGAAAAATGGGCTAATAATAGTACTTACCTCTCAGGGCTACTGTAAGGAAAAAATGTAAAGTGCTTAGCACAAATCCTGGAACATAATAAGTACAATCTAAGTGTTACTTATTATTCTTAAATCCATGGGATCATTGAAATTCTAATTATTATGCTTTCTCTTCAAGAAAAAAAAAAACATATAATTCCAGACACACACATACACTTTTTCAGTAAGTAACATTTTTATTAAGGATTTTCTAAGATCTTTTTCAAGTAATATCCTTTATTGAAAATAAACATTTATTAAATATACTTCGTAGCAGAAACGGGCCCCATAATGGCAAGGAGCTCTCTGTGTTTGTGGTTCAAAGGGAAGAATAGACATTTTGTCTCTTCTGCCTTCCAACACTTCTCTTTCTTTGTTGTCAAGAGGGGAGGCATTTTGGTCTCCTCAGAGAGAGGGAATATAAGATTAGAAATATGTCTATCTGCTCCCTTAAATATTGTTCATCTAGATGAACGCGAACGTCCAGATGATACGATTGGGTTCCATCTAATTGCTGGTGGCTCTGTCACTTGGGGGAAAGGGAAACTCTCAAGGCAAGGCTCAACCTCCTTTCCACCTACTACCAACTCCACAATAAGCACGTGTCATAAATTGCAAAGAAACCCATTTATCCAAATCAGAGCAAAACAGAAATCGGAGAAGGTCCACATAGCACGATGTGTGCTGGATGAGACGGAGTGAAGGGGCTCTCCCATCAAAAGCCAGATGACCCAGCTCAGCTCACCCAAGAGAGTCCCAGATCACCTCAAGGGGAAACTCTCCCAGTTTCTAGCGTAGCCAGTTGGGAAGAGAGACATGACTGAGACTTCTGGCTCCTCTCCTGCCTTCTTGGGCTCTTTTACTTCAGCAATCTGAGGTGTCCTTGGCCCCATCTTCTCTCTCTAAGCTGAATTAACTCAATCCCGGAAGAACTGGAGCCTGACCAGTCTCCAAGAGGACTGAGCCTTAGAATCCCCAAAGGAAGACTGGCCAAGAACTTCAGCTCTTACCTCTGCCCCCACACCGGGCAGGGCATTTGTCCTCGCCCACCAGGAGAGAGTCGTACGCCAGGGGGCTTTGGGACTCAGGTTACATCCCTTGCCTAGGCTAAAACTCTGCAGTCCCTTGCCAAGATCAGCCCGGGAACATCCAAACCCTGTAACTATACATCAGTACTTTAAACACGAAGGAGTTTCCAGGCATCCCAAGTCATCAACCTTTGGGACCCCTGAAACCACAACAAAACAAATGCTCATTAACAATACATGCAGCAGACACGGCACTCCCCAGAGTGTCACCTGAAGGGACAGCAGCCCTGTGCCCAGGACATGGAACCCGGGCAAATTTTGGAAGGATCCATAGGACATAGCAAACATCAATAACAGGAAGCATGGCTATCTACAAGGCGGAGCTGGCCGATCGCAATAACAAATAGGTCTAAATGTAAAATATGGCTTAAACAGGTGCTACAGTGAACAGAATGCCATAGCTAAAGGCAAGAAGATATCTTCCTGGGCTCAAATTCAGTCTCAGACACTTGTTAGCTGTGTGACCCTGGGCATGTTACTTAAACTAGTTTGCCTCAGTTTCATCCTCTGTAAAATGAGCTGGAGAAGGAAATGACAAATCAATTCAGTCTTTGCCAAGAAAACCTTAAATGGAATCATGAGAAGTTAGATGCCATTGAAACAAATGAACAACCACAAACAGCCAAAACAATCAACAGGCTCAGCAATGGCATGAACACAACACAAAATAGTCAAATGGACACAAAAGCAAAAAAGAAACAGGCAGAAATTCCCATAGATAGCAATAAAAATGCAATTCCATATAAGGCACGTCTCCAGCATCACTGCTCTATATCTTCAGGTTACATCTTAATTGACCCGGTAACTGATCTCCTAGGCCTAGATCTCCCATCACTTACTCTGCTCCCTTACAGAGCTTGTAGTCAGTATCACCCTAGACATGTATGTCTTCACCTGTGCTGGCTATCAGGATATTTGAGCCCTGGGGGTTGAATCTGTACCTCTGGAGTTTCTATAGCAGTTCTGGACATGAAAGAAATTGCCTCCGGGTTCAGTTCTCCTGCCTTGTAAAAAAAAAAAAAGAAAAGGAAAAAAAACACTGTTTACTCAAATGTGCCACCGTTAGTGCCCATTTCTCAGCCACAAAGCCTGTGGACAGTTTCTTTCTCAGACTTTTCCTAGGTCACTGCCCATAAATTCTCTCCAATAGAACTCATTAGAAATTCCAAGTAATTCTACTGTGGTGAAGATTCTCTGGAGCTGTGACGTAAACAAGCGAATGTTAACTTCCCACAAACCAGCTAACGACTAAGTCCTTTGAGGGATGAAAGCATTCTTACCCTTGTCTCTCTCGGGCACAGTATTATCTCCTACAAAAGTCTAAGAGGCAGATAATCCAGGGCACCTGTGACATCATGTACTGGTATGTTTCCTTCAAAGTTCGGTAATTACCCTACATCTGCGTCTTTCCACTTTTCTTAGGCATCATTCCTATAGGAGCCACAAAAGGACCGCTTGTTTCTGGGATGATGCCATTGGCCAGCATCTCCTGGAGATGGTTTCTGAGATTCTCCATCCCAGGGGGAGGAATCCTCCTAGATCACTCTCTGAATCACTGCTCTGGAACCAGTAGATTCTGGGGGTTGCCCCATCCAGCCCATCCCACTACACAATGAGAATCTGTCTGTGTCTTCTCACTGAGTTCCCACCTCAACCCATCTTCCCACTCTTGGGGCATTGGGGAATCCCCACAGTTAAATACCTTGGGATCCAGTGGGAAGGAGGAACAGCGGGAGTGCCCTTGATATTCACTGAAATCTCTCCCCCCTTTCCTCTTGTAAGCCTCCACACAAATGAGCAAAGTATACAAGTGTTGAATCTCAGCTTGACATTTGCAGGATCCTACCAGAATTTTGAAAAGACTTGCTGGAGGGAGGGGGGCAGCTAGGTGATGCAGTGGGTAGAGCACCAGCCCTGAAGTCAAGAGGACCTGAGTTCAAATCTAGCCTCAAACACTTAACACTTCCTAGCTGTGTGACTTAAGTCACTTAACCCCAACTCCCTCAGGGGGAAAAAAAAGACTCACTATGGTTCCAATCAACACTGTCTCACCAGTGAGTGTTGGAGAGAATGGACATACTAGAAGCAGAGTGTCACTTTTCTGTTGTCCCCAACAATCTCCTTGTAAAATTTCAAACTTGCCTGGATGTACCCAGGCATAGAACGGTCTTCATCACTAAAACCCCCCAGCCTCAGCTCCATCAAAGACTTTGAAGGTATTTTACCTGAATATCTGTCATAAAAATATTGGAACTTGATGCTATTTTGAGATCCACCACCCAGGACAGCAATACATTCCACATCCCCTCTACACAAGACCTAATGGACTCAGGTGGAATGGATCTAGTGGGAATTGAGGACGAGGTCAGGGTGACAGTTCCAGGGGTTGGGATGACCTCTTTGCCTGTCTCCACTCCAATTTTCTGACACTGGATCAAGAGATTTTAATTTCTTTATGACTAAAATTGAATTCTCTGTGCCAGTACATCCAACATAAACATGGTCATCCACTCCACAATTACAACAAAGAGTGGTCTCATGTTGGGCTTTCACGCCTTCCTTTCTTTGGTCCTCTACCTCTCCAAGAAAAAGGAATGGAAGACTGTTTCTTTTCCTACTTGCCTGAGGTTCTGGGACTGTAGCTCAGCTGCTGTCCAACTTTGTTCCTCTGTCTCACACTTGAGAAAGCCTGGAGCCTGCTGAGGCTTAGCATTGTGGGCAATATTGGCCCCTGAAACTCTCCACTTCGGCCACTTAACTCACTCTGGCCACCAGTGTCTACTTCAACCTGGTGACATCAGTTGGACGAGGGTCAGGTACCAAACCCAGAAACACTCCCTGCCATGTCATTTTCCCTACATTCTCAGGACATAGAAACCATCTCTTTCAGTTTCTCAAAAGTTGTTCTACTGTGAAAAGAGAGTTAAAAAGCTTTTCTCTTTTTGCTGCACAATATTAGAGACAAGTTCCAGTGGCCATAAAAGTGAATGAAGCAGGCTCTGTGGAGAAGTTGAGTCATTGAAGATAACAAGGTCATCCACTGCATCCTGGACCATCACCAGTCATCTTGATTTTTGTCTTAACTCTGGACTCAATTGCTCTGAAAGGAGTGAGGCTGATGACTTAGTGCATCCCTGCCTCACTTAAATTGAATCCACATATGAATCAAGACATCACGCCCATAATGTTATTTGTCCTTTTCAAAAATAAAGGATGAAAAAACAACAACAATAAAAACAAAACTCACATTAGGGTCTTCTGATCCACCAAGCCCAAAACATAAAGTTTGCAAATATTCTTGCCAGCATCTAATCTTGTATTTATGAGAATATGCACTGCCTTTGCAACCGGCTGATCTATCAGACAGTCTCATCACTTTGTCTTCCACTTGCCTTCCACTTGCCACTGTTGCCTGTCTAACCCAAAACTCCCAGGATTGTTCTTCTGGGGCACATGCTTCATATCCAGGAAAAATGTCATTTTGGGGTTATACAGAGTCATATACCACAGGGAATATAACTTAGAAGGAGTTAAATTCTTGATTAAGATTATAATATTCAGTCTCCTCAGGAATGCCTCTTCTAATTAGAAGAGTCCCTTCCTTTTTAAGCAGTTCTTCATCTTCAAAAGACAGATAAGAATGAAACTCTTAGGAATCCATTCCTACTGTGAACTCTGCAGGTAGAGCTCTATGGTCAAAACTCTAAGGGGGGAATCAGAAAAGTTTCTAAAATTACCTCACCTGCCTTAAATCAGTAAATAACCCTCTTTCCCGGGCAAAAAAATGATGGAAATTGAGAGGATGCCCTTCAGTTGTGGAGTGGTCCAATAAACCGTGGTATGTGTTTGTGATGGAATAGTGTTGTTCCAATGGGAAAGGATGAGTAGGATGATCTCAGGGGAAAAACCTGGAAAGTCCTCAAGCAAAGTGAAATGTGCCAAATACAAAGGAATTGCAATGTTCTGGGGATTACCAGCTGTGAATGACTTGCTATTCTCAGTAGTAAAATCATCCACAACTACTCTGAAGGATTTAGGATAAAAAAGGCTATCCACACCCAAAGAAGGAACTGATTGGGTCTGATTACTTTAGTCAATAAACATTTATTAATAAACATTATTAAACCTTACTTGATCTCTCTCTTTCTTTTGATCTTAATTTTTCTTGAGGGGTTTAATTTTCCTTAGGGTGGGAGTTCTATATTTTCTTTTACAACTTGACTTTAATGGAAACATTTTGCATAACTTCACTTGTGGTTTTTTAATTGTGGTTAGGGATAAGAGAGAGAACCTAAAGCTCAAAAATCTTAAAGACAAATGTTTACAATTTTTTTTTATTTTGAACGTAACTAGGGGAAAATATTGAATAAATAAATAATCAGTGAGTAGCCTTAATTGTACACTCCTTGAATCCTTCACTTTTCTTAAACATCTTCATTCTTAAGATCTGGGTCTCCTCCTGATATTAGGAGACCTTTACACTTTTCAATTGCCACAGCAAACAGTATCTCTCAATTGTCTTGACTTCCATCTTTTCTAGAGATCGCTCTATCTGTGCCTGTGCCCATAGTTCATCTGTGCTCCATTTGTGCTTCAGTAATGCATAAATATTAACAAATGTATAATATTGTAACAACAAAGGTCTACTGGATTAACAAACTGTGATTGATTAATTAGTATAGCAAAAGCTATAAATCCAAAGGAGATCTACAGAGTCAAGGAGACAGTTTATTGTTGTCCTTCTTTTTCAAAGAGGACAAAAATGACATCATTATGGTGTCCGTTATTGTTTTTGACCAGCTGTGGCTGATCAGACCAATATGAGCTCAGAATGCTCTGCCACAGGTTGGACACAAATAGTTCCTATGAACATTGAGGTGAACTCTAACTCCTTTGTGCATCTCAGGTTTCTGCTGAGTTAACCCAAGTCTGCTTTGCTCATAGAGCTCCGTCCCTTCTCTGACGAAGGCACACCATGCTGGGTAGTCCTGGGCCAGTGTCATACAATCAGTTCTAAAGTTCTTAAAGGAGACTTGAGAGGGTCCTTGTAGGTTTTTTCTGACCCCCTTGTAAGCACTTGAATGAGGAAGACATGCACACAGTGCAAAGCTGTGGAGACAGGAGAGGTTCTTAGTCCCTGGCATTCCATCAAGCTGCTCAGTTTGCCTGGGACAGAGTGTAAGAAGGGTCCTGGAGAAGTCAAATGGAACAAGATGCTGAAGGGGGAGATAGGTCAAACTTTGACATTTTGGAAGGACATGGATCAGGTCTCCTGGGTCATACAGCATTACCAGAGGCAACCCTCCTTCCCTAACTTTGCCAATGACTACCTTTGTGACTTCTGACATGACCGAGTCCTTCCCAGAGCCTCCATATTAGGTAAGGGTCCCAGCCCGAACATCTCTAGTCTTAACCACCATGTCCCAGCCCAGGCAGCCCCCCTCCTTCCCAACTCCCCTTTTGTATGTTTTCTTCTCCCCCTAGAATATAAGCTCCTTGACAGCAGGGATTGTTTTTTTAAGACTTGTATTTGTGTTCCCAGTGCTTCACACGTGATCAATGCCTGTTCACTAAGTTAAGAGACTTGCCCAGAATCTTGCAGCCAATATATATCAGGAATGGAACTTGAATCCGGATCCTCCTATCTACAAGGTCACCTCTCTATCTACTACGCCATCCTTGGATTTTTCTCTAGTAAAATTTAAGCTACTGAAGTTGACCCAGAGCTCTATATTATATACATACACAAATATCTTATATCTGTATCTACTTCTGTCAACCAACACAATAACTATCCCCATTCCCACTCATAACAGCATAAAGCCAAACAGAACCCTGGGGCACTCTGCGGAGACCTCCTTCCAAGCTGACGGAAATGATCAATGTTTGAGTACAGCCATTGAACTACACCCTAATCCATTTGATTGGTCTCTCTTTTAGCATCTTATCCATCATCTTTTCCTTTGTAAGGCTTGTATGGCGCCATATCACATGATATCTAATAAATCCAAATTCTCTCTATCTTTGACATTCCCGACTTGCCAAAATAGCAGGGAAATGCTGCTGTCCAAAATGAAGGGAAGAAGGTCATTCCACAGGGGTTCATCTTTGATTCTGCAACCCCGGCTCTCTGCAGTCACTTCATGAGGTTTTGGAGGAGGAAGCAGAAGGAAAGTTCACAGTCTTTAATATGCTTTCAAGAATTTTGTCAGGAATGGGATTCCAATAAGTCACAAGTCCATTCTCTTCTATTTTCAAATAATCAGGACAGTGTCTGCCCTTCTCAAATCCTCTGCCACCTCTAACATGGCTCTGAAAACCATCCACCATTTTTCCTCCATTGAGATGACATTCTTCTGGCTCAGATGATTTGAAAGTGGGTAAAGAGCAAGCAAAGGTAGTCAGATGTTCCCTCACTACCTTTGGGATCATAATGGCTCAAACACACCATGTTGTTATTATTTTGTTATTTTTAATCAATAAACATTTATTAAGCACCTTTTGTATGCCAGTCACTATGCAAAGACCTCAAGGGCTTTACATTATATTGAGCAAGATAATAGTTACATATACAAAAACATACATACATGCTAGATGATATTTGTGGAGAAGGTCTTAGCATCTTGCTGAGATACAGTTATCAGAAAAATCTCATGAAGGGGGTCTTTAAAGATAGGTTCATTTTGGGGTTCAGTGCATTCTAAGCTTTAGCTCTCCTGCCACTATGGGTATAAAATTAAGTCTTCATCATCTGTTACTTACGTATGTTTCCTTATTCTAGTCCTATCTTCTAAGAAAAAGACTTGGTTGGTGAATGCCCTTTGTATTTGCATCCTTCTCTTTAGAAACGGGAGCTAAGCAGTACAGTGTTTAACTCAGAGAAAGGTATTAATACAAACTCTGTCATGTCTAAGGTTCTTAAGAGTCTATCATTTCTATATAAATAGCTTTCACATCTACATTTCCAGCTTAGTATCTCTCCTGAAATAGATTCCTCTATTATCAACAGCTTCTTAAATCTTTTCAAAAGGATATCCCTTAGCTAAGTCACCCTTGGAATATCTCATCAGAATGCCTTATCTCACCCCTCCTTGGAAAAAAATTCCTTTTACCATTTTTTGGTTTTTATGTGGATACTATCATCCTTCTAGTCACCATTCTCCTTTTTTCTATATGTTCAATCAATTTCCAATTCTTATTGATTCCACTTCCAGAACATCTCTTAAATGTACTTTTATATTCCCTCAATCACCTCCCTATTTCAATCCCTCTCTCGGCTTGCATAGACTCCTTATTGGTGTCACTGCCTCAAGCCTTTCCCTTCTCCAAACAATCCTATACTCAGCTCTCAATGTGGTGTCCCTAGCTGCTGTCACTGCTAAAATTATCTCGATTTTCTTTTCTGTATTTCCATGCTATACTCTCTAATAGAATGTTTCCTCCTTAGGGTCAAGGACTATGTTGTTTACTTGACATAGAGATACTTAATCATTGCTAGTAGTAGTTATTGAGTTTTTACACAGGGCTAAGAAGATAGCAAGTCTCTCTTTTGTTACCTAGGTACTGCGGTCCATCTGTGTCATAAAAGGGGCCTTTCTCAAAAGAATTAAATGAGCCAGACAATGGGGAATATAGACCTTTGGGTCTCATCCATCAATAGAGCCAGCACTTATGTTGTGGTTTAAGGCTTACAAAGCATCTGAAATATATTATCTCATTTTATCCTTACCCTGTGAGGTGGCTGCTATTATTATCTTCATTTTACAGATGAGGAAACTGAGGTCTAGAAGTTAAGCAGCTAGTTCAGTCATCCAACCAATAAGTATCTGAGGGAGGATCCAAATTCAAGTCAATTCCCAAGCTTTATCCACTGAGTCTTCTGGGCAAGTCAGCTTATCACTCAAAGTCTCCATTTCCTTATTTTTAGAATGAAGTGTTCAACCAAATGATCTCTCACTAATTCTACATATATAATATCATGATGATAAAACCCCAAAAGTATTAAGTAGGAGAGCTTAAGTTTGTAGCCAAATCATCTGACTTAAACTCCTATGTTATGTTTTCTACACTCCAAAAACAGAGTTTGGGACTTCCCTAGCATCACCGTCTCAAGAAGCAGTGACCAAGTCCCCATTGCTGATTAAGAGGGTGATGATAAGGAAGTTGCTATCAGAAATATCAAGGCCTTTCTAAGAATCTCTCTGCTATATTTTATCAAGTCTATATCAAGGACTTATCAAGGCAGAAAAAAGAAAAAAATGAAAGCCAAAAGGGGACCTCAGACTCATCTTGGGCAGCAGTCTCAGAAGAAGAGAAAGGTTCAGTACAAAATGTAACCTACTTTCTCTGTCCTCGTTGCCGCATATAGTTGTTGATGTTATTCAGTTGTTTTTCTGTTGTGTCTGAATCTTCATGACCCCATTTACCACTTCCTCCTCCAGCTCATTTTTTAAAATTCAATACTATTTTATTTTTCCAATTATAAGATGGCTTTTAACATTCATTTTTGTAAGATTTTGTCTTCCAGAAGTTTTTCCTTCCCTCTCTCACCTCTCCCCTCCCCAAGACAATAAGCAATCTAAGTTACATATGTACAATTACTTTACAAATATTTCCATATTAGTCATTTTGTGAAAGAAAAATCAGAACAAAAGGGAAAAATTAAGAAAAAGAAAACAAAATAAAAAGGTGAAAACCACATTTAGTGGTTTAGTCTCTGTAATTCTCTCTCTAGATGCAGATGGCAATTTCTATTCCACATCTATTGGAATTGTCTTGGATCATTGTATTGCTGAGAAGAGCCAATTATGTTGTAGTTGATCATCACACAATCTGGCTGTTAACTATGGCCAATGTTCTCTTGGTTTGGCTCATTTCACTCGGCATCTATTAATGTAAATCTTTCCAGTCTTTTCTGAAATCAGCCAGCTCATTATTTTTATAGAATAATATTCACATACCATAATTTGTTCAGTCATTCCTTAATTCATGGGCATCCACTCAATTTCTATTTCCTTGCCACAATGAAAAGAGCTGCTACAAACATTTGCACATATAGGTCCTTTTCCCTTTTTTATGATCTCTTTGGGATACAGGCCCAGCAGAGTGACTACTGGATCAAATATTATGCACAGTTTGATAGCCCTTTGGGTATAGTTTAAAATTGCTCTTCAAAATGATTGGATTAGTTCACAATTCCACCAACAATCTATTAGTGTCCCAGTATTCCCACATTCTTGAGAGCACTGGATAAAGGAATTGGAGGGGGGAAGGAAAGGTGCTCAGAAAAGGGTCAAGAGCACATTTCTGATGTTTCTAAGTACCTAAAGAACTCAGTCTCCTGCAGATCAATATGTTTTGACCCCAAGGAGATTAAGTTCTATATAGACAGATCTCTGAACAAGGTCAGGAAGAACTTACTAGAAGTCAAAACTGTCCCAGTGTGGGGTTGCTTCAGAAGTGACAAACTCCCTTTATGCTTGACGAGTATCAGGACATGGCCTCCACAAGAAAGGCTTTTCATGGCTAAATTCCAACTCATTCCTTAAAAGGCATCCTCTCATCCCTCAATGATCCCAGAAGCTTAGCCCTGAAGGATATGCAAAGATCTCATACCTATCAACTATTATAGATCATCAGTCTTGCTTCTAATCATTAGAGATTGACATATAGAGAACTTCAAGGGCCGGAGCATCCTCAGCGCCACATTTTTCCCACAACCACTGAAATTAGCTCAGGCATCACACCCACTCATCCTTTCATTCAGTACCTATGAAATTAAAAAGATGGACTATACATCCACACTCAGAGCTAGTCCGTGATAGAAAAACCACACCATCTAGATAAAGGCCACACCAGCTAATCACTGAAACTGCCACCCAGTTGTGACTTGCCTAGCGTCTTCTCTCGGGTCTGCCTTCATTCACTGGAATGTAAAGTTCAGCCTTGCTCCCTGGAGAGCCTTGGGGTTAGCCAGAGTCAGGATAAATTAAAGTCCTTGGTCTTTAGGGAGAGAAGTGAAGGAGACAGACAAATTGCCATGAGGCTTGCCAATGATGTATCCTGAATTCTCGAGTCCAAAGTCACCGATGTCTCTCCTCCTTGTCCTGCTGCAAAGTCACTCTGGTCTCTGTCCCTCCGCCCCCTAATCCTTGCCTACAATTATCTTAACACCAAACACTGAGCCAGTATCAATTGTGAGAAGAGTCATTTATCCAAACATAGGCTAATTGAGTCATTGTCTCATATGGAATAGGTAATTAGCCTCAAGTGCTCCGTTTTCTGATTCAAGTACACCTATTCAAAGTTTCAGCCCTCTACACACTGGGTCACCAATTGTGAGGCTGGGAGATGTAGACACATTTAAGAAAAGACTCCCAAAATGACAATTTAAAAATAAATTTTAAAAAAGAGTTTCATTCCCTCTTTACCTACCTTGTCTATTTCTAGAACTGTATCAAATAGTGGCAGGCTTTACTTCTGTATTTTTGGGGAAAACTTTTATTTTCTTCCATTGTATAAAATTCTTTGTTTTAGATTTAGAGATATATTTTGTTTTAGAAAAAAGGGGGAGGGGCTTTGACTATTCCTTTTAGTTTGTTAAACATAAGTACATATTATACTTTCTAAAAGTTTATTCCTTCTATTCACTGATGTAGTCACAAAGTTTTATATACTTTATTTTTTAATATGAATAATATTGAACCATTTTACATGCTTAGTATAATGAATTTTTTAACAAACTACTATTGTATTTTCATGGGGGCAGGATTTTATTTCAATTTTTTTAAATTAATGTTCATTAATGATATCTACCTATAATTTTGTTTACATCATATTTTTCTGATTTAAATAATCAAATTATATTTGTGTCATAGAATATTTTGGTCAATTGTTTTCATTCTCAATTTTGTAGAATATGCTTAAAATTGTTTATAGAAATTTGATATAATTTTAAAACAAATTTATCTAATTCAAAGTTCTCACCTTACCTTCAATTCCCATTCTAAAAATTCCTTAACAGTTTGTTCGATTTCTTTTTCTATATTTAGAGTAAAATTTCTCTTTTGTATTTTGCAAATTTGTTCTTGATGTATATGTATGTTTTTACATATGTTCATATGTATATATTAAATTATCCATTTTTAATTCTCAAAAGAAAAAAAGAAAGAAAAGACTCCTAGAGCTGGGAAGAACTTCATCAGATATTCAGTCCAGTCATCCCCCAAAGGAATCCCAAGTACATGATTTCCAAATAAATGCTAATACCAGAGGTCTCTCCAAGCAGAAAATCTGCATGAAGTCTTCCTCCTCAACTCCTCCATTCTAATCTTAAAGGAACACATGGACCTTCCCATCTTTCCCTTACTTGACTTCCTCTTCAGTAATATCCCTCTATCCTCAATCATGAGCCTTCTACTAGTTTTTTTTTTCAGATAAACACATGATAAGATCTTATCTACATTTTGTAAAGAAAAATAAATTAAGCAAAAGTTCTTTTGACACCAACATCCTCCCTACCCATCCACCTTCCCACATACACACACACACACTTCTGCTGCCAAGCTACCTTGGCCCAAATACCAGATTTCTGAAGAATAATTTTTACTTCCTTCCTCCCCACCATCTCAAGTCTGTGAAGCTTGTTCTCTGTCCCTCTTTCACCAGTATTCCAAAACAATTCTCTTCTAAACTAATAATCTTCTCACTAACTCACATAACAAGATACTTTTTTTAAAAATCCCTGTTATATTCTGAACCATAAATTATAAAAGTCAGAAGAGACCTTAGAGATAAATTAAATCTAATTCCCTTTTTCAGATCAGAAAACTAAAGCTTCAGAGGAGGAGACTTGCCCAGAGTCTCAGAGGAAGTTGGTCATAGACCTGTACTCTCACCAGCATCTCCTAAATCCTACTAAGTATCCTTTTCCTAGGCTACATTATTATTCAGATTTTTTTCTTGTTTTCACCCTTAAAATCAGACAAGATGGAGGGTCACCTCCCCAATTCTGTGGCCTCATGGAAATCTTGTCATTGAACCAGTCAACCATCAGGAAGAGCTTGGGCAGCAGGTCAGCCATTCCCTACCCCGGGTTAGAAAGAATTGTGAAGATAAAAGAGGGAAGGTGACATTCCCATAGGAATTTAAGGAGAGAAGTTGAATGGAAGACCTCTTGGGAAAAGAAGAGAAATAGAGAACAAGCTGAAGGGAAAGTAGTCAGATAAACTCTCAAAATTTGTCAATCAGGCCAATCATTGGCCATTCTACTCTGACTTGACAAACCTTACTCATTGTGAAAGTTGACACTCAGAGGAGGAAGTGGCCTGCCCCAGTCTCAGTTAGAATAAGGCAGAACCATCAGACCATCCCCATGAGTGAGTTTCTCAGAAGAAAATAAGGGGGTATATAAACCGTGTGGGCAACTGAAAGGTCAGTCTCCCTCACCACATCCTGTGTCATGGCCGCAGGCCCCCTAGCATGAAACTGTAAGATGAGCAGCCATTGAAGGAAGCAGAAAAAGAAGACCCAGAGAGACCTGAAAGGCCTGAGGAAGCCAATATAGAAAGAGCAGAAGCCACATTATTGGAACATTAAGTACCAGTTGAAGAGGATGCAGCAGTTGGACTTTACTGATCCCCTATCAATTCTAGAGCCAATCAAAAACTATACATTGGTCACATAAAACCTGTCAAAAACCAGCCCCAACCTCCCCATCCCAGACTTTTGCTCTTCCTCATATGCTTCCACAGTCCAATTCAGCTGGTCTTAATATTCTTCCCACTTGGCAATGCTTCTCATCCTAAGTCTTCATGTCAATCTTCTCATGTGCAAACCCACTGTATTCTACCACTTCCCAAGCCTCCTTTGAAATTCAGCTCAAGAGCACCTTCCTTTCAGAGGCTTTTACTGATTCCCCAGCTGCTACTAAGGGGAAATTATCCTGTGTAACAAGGCTTAGGGGATTTATTAAACCCCATTTCAGGTGGCTCCTTGGCAGACCACATGACTAATTTGCATTATTCATTTTATGATTCCAAATTCTGTAATGAGGTTGCTGAACTCTAGGTCTGGAAACTTGTTTTAGAAAAATATTTTGATAACTGAATTTCAACACAGTTTTGTTTCTTTTTTCATCCTGTTTAATGTTCAATGTTAATGTTAATATTCATGTTAAAAAAAAAAACATTCTGAGGAGGGATTCATAAGTTTCACAAACTACCAAAAGATCAATAACACGAAAAATGTTCAGAACTCCTACTCTCTGGTCATCTAGGGGATATGTCTGAAATATATTGAAATGTACCTAATGTGAAAATACATAATTGGTCTGAGTCCCCTCTCCTATTGCCATATTATTTTATAAATTCCTTTTCACAGCGTAGATATTCATATATCTCACTGGATTGAATCTTTTCATACCCTAATATTAAACATTAAAGTTATGAAACATACTACTTATTAACAAATAGATAGTACAATGGAAACACAAGTAATTATCTACAGTGTTTTCTCCATGGGAAGGCTCAAATGAACCAAAACTTCTCTATAAATGAAGGTGATTTGTCTTCACTTGAGAACACAGACCTACAGTATTTTGCTTATTCCAGTAATAAATCAAGAATTTTCTTCAGAAGATAAGAAGTTGTAATATTTCCATGAATAAAATAGATAATTATCTTTTTGTCTTCTCCAGCAATGGCAGGAAACAATCTCATTAGTTTCTATCAAGCCATTATTTTTGAAACTTATATTCTCTAGGCAGCAATGTAGCAAGTCCCTTAACTTCGGTTTGTAGCAGTTTCCTCAACTGTAAAATGGAGTTAATAGAACAAGGGATATTGTAAGCATCAAATGATACTATTTATAAAGCACTTAGCACAGTGCCTGGCAGATAGTAGGGCTTAATGAATATTTATTTTCTCCACTATTTTCTTCTTTTTCAGTCTAACTCCACCTAAAATTTTCTTTATTTTTCTTCATGCAATAAAAACTTACCATTCTAAAAAGGAAGACATTTCTTAATATCTTGTTTCTCTGTCTCCTCATTCTTTCTTTCACAGCTCAATAACAAATCCACATGCTTCCCCTCCAACCTTTAGAAGAGTAACAGTAATCACAGTCATTCATAAAAATGGTTTCTTTGTTCTTGCTCAGGTCTCATCCTACTTTTCACGACCCCCTCTGGGATTTTCTCAGCAAAGACACTGGAGTGATTTGCAATTTGCAATTTGCTTCTCCAGCCCTTTTTACAGATGATTGGTCAGGATCCCACAGCTATGACTGAGGAGAGACTGGAACTCAGGATGGTTGGTCTTCCTGACTCCAGGCCCAGTGTTCCATCTACTTTCCCACTAATTGCCCCCCAAGAATAGTCTAAACCTCTGCACAGAGGCATTTGAAGTAGGGGTTAAACTTGTATTGACTTTGTAACATTCTGTAGCTACTCATGTTTATAAATTGTTTCTCCCAATAAAACACAGGCTGCTTGAGGGCTTTCACTTTTGTCCCCATGTGATCAGCCCCTAAACCAGCGCTGGTACAAAGCCAATGGGTTTCCAAGGATATTTTAAGTGCCTATGAAAATAAACAACAAATTTGGGGGGGAGGGAAGAGGAAAGGTAGTGAATGGGAAGTCTCCAAGAATTACACATTTGGGGATGTCTGTGTTGGAGCCCATGGATGCTCAGGTAAAGGAAGCCCTTTTCATAGAGGAAAAGTCAGAGACTGACTTTGTCGGTCAAGCGCAAGAACTAACTCACTCTCCTTAGGAATCCTCCCCCCCCAAAAAAAATCAGACCTAGTAAAAGGCATAAAACCAAGAGCCTTCATTTGAATGGGACAAACAGTCAGATTTAATCACCGCTCCAATTATACATAGTACAGTTTTATATTTTTGTTGGTTTCAAAAAGAACTAAATTAAAAGCAAGTAGAAAAATGTCTAGTTGGAACTACTAGGTGACGCTGTGGTGGATAGTGCGTTGGATCAGTGTTGAAAGACTCATTTTTATGAGTTCAAATCTGACCTTCGACACTTATTAGCCGCGTGACCCTAGACAAGTCACTTTATCTTGTTTGCCTCAATGTCCTCATCTTTAAAATGAACTGGAGAAGGAAATAGCAAATCATTCCAGTGTCTTTAACAAGAAAATCCCAAAATAGGAGCATAACGAGTCAGACATTACTAAAAACAAAAACAATAGAAAAATGTCAAGGATCTTATAATACTTGGCAGTTAAAAATGTAAATATCAACACCAGGATCTAGATTTTATATTCTAAAACTCTGGACATCATAAGATTGCACTTTACAAGAATGTGTCATACATATTAGTTCTAATTGTCACAGCTGCTCTAACACGAAGTCATTCTTGTTCTCCCTCTTCAGAAAGAGGAAAGAACATTGGGGGCATGTTCCTCATCCTATATATAAATATGTGAGGGCTCTGATTTTATTTTGAAAAATAAAAACAAAACTTTGCTTTAAGAAAAAGAGACTCTTCTACTCCCGGAAAAGGTAGAACCTGACTTGTGGACTCCAGGTAAAGTTCTCCAGAGGAAATGCCAAATCCTTATGCCCAGTGGAACAAACTGCTGAGCAGTGGCTAATCAGATGCATCAGAAATGAAGAATGGTGGGAGTGATATCACCAGGAGCCACTGATGACCCTCAATGTGTTCACACATGTGATGTACGTAGTCATAGGGAAATGTGTCTCAAGCCTATGAGAGAAATGTTGCATTAAATTTTTTCTTGTAGACAGCTAGGTGTGCAGTGGATAGAGCACCAGCCCTGAAGTCAGGAGAACCTGAGTTCAAATCTGGCCTCAGACACTTAACACTTCCTAGCTGCGTGACCCTGGGCAAGTCACTTAATCCCAATCACCTCATATTTTTTTTCTTGTTATTGAATTTCATTAAATAACTTTGATTTAATCAATTTGTTACTTGCTGACCAATAAAGGTAAATGCTTGTGTGGGAAATCATGAGCTGTAGGGCTGAATGGATTTATACTGTGGCTATATTGTTTGTAGAACCCCTTGTATGGAGTGCCCCCGGAACTTAGTTTTCTAACATTTACTTCAGAAGTCAGACTCAATAAACTCTGGGGCATTTTATAGTTTCAAATCTGTAGTCCTAACAAATGTACAAGTACTTTAGGTACTCTGTCTAATAAGAACAATATTAATTATACCTAACATTTATGAAGTGCTTAAGCTATGCTAGTTCACACTCTCTGTGACCTTATTTGAGATTTTCCTGGCAAAAATATTGGAGTGGTTTGCCATTTCCTTCTCCAACTCATTTTACAGATAAGGAATTGAGGTTAACAAGGTTAAGTGACTTGACCAGGGTCATACAGCTAGTAAATGCATGAGAACAAATTTAAAGATAGACTATTAAAAAGGAAATTCTTCATTTGGACTTTCACCCTGATTACCTGGGCAAAACTTGGGACAAAGAGAATGTAAAGGATTTTATTATAAGTAAGTCAAGGTAGTAACACATGGATGGCTGATCACTGGAGATCGGCAATGGCTTCAGGCTGGCAACTTTAAAACAGTCCAGATAGGTGCACCTCTGGTATTTAAGGCAATACAATAGGTGGGACTCTTGAATCTCAGTTTCTCTCCACGACATGTAGCATATGTGACTCAGAGCGGGTGATACAACTGCAGACTTGGTATCTCCTTTCCAAATACTATCTGATAGGCAGAACTAGGAGCAAGAAGCAACAGGATTTTCAAGAGACTCTTTCTGACTCTTTGCCCAGAGCACTATTCACTTCACCCCTAGCTATCCACCAACTCAGCATATCTACCATCTCACACTCTCAGAGTTTACTTTGTCCTTCCATCCTTCCGTCCTTCCACCCACTGTCTCACAAACTTGTATGAGTCCATGCCACCTGCCACCTCCCTAGCACCCTCCAAACCTCTAGTCTGGCTCTTTCAAATCTTTCAAGTCCAATTTCTGTCTTCACTTTTCATCACCAGGACCCTTATCCTTTGAGACTGCTTCAGTTTTGATGTTCACACCTCTTTGTGCCCTCTGCCCTTCTGATTGAAGGGTGGAGCTGAGAACTCCCAAAGCCTCCAATTAAAGAGGCATGGGGGTCAGCCAACCTTCCATCCCAGCAGCTGCACTCTATGGACTGAATTTCACCCTGCCCCAAACCAACTGCCTTCTCCCCCAGTCTCCCTCTTTCAAACTCCTTTTGAGTATTGTCTTTCCCATTCGATTATGAACTTCTTGAAAGCAAGATCTGTTTCCCTTTTTCTTTTTAGCAATTAGCACAGCACCTGGCACACAGTAAACACTTCACAAATGACTAGCAATATTCCCTCTTTTGATTTTGCTGGAACTCTGGGGTAATCACTCATCCCCTCATATCTGGACCATTATAATAATAACCTAATGGAAGCTCTCCTTAGGAGCCTCCTATAATCCATCTTCCATGCCTGTTAAATCAGATAAAATATAAAATACTTTTTTGCAGTTTTTTTTTAAATACTTAAATTTGATGTGTAAAATGTAAATTTCTTACTCTTTATTCCCTTTCACATAGTCTGATTAAACCAAAATGGCTTCCTTGTTCTTCTTCACATAAGGGGACATTTTTTTTTATTTTTTTCTTCTTGATTTTTAAACAAATTTCTATCAATGTCTTTTACATCATAGTTTTCTCCAGTACCCCTCCTCCTTCCAAAGAGCTATTCCAGATAATAAATAATAGTTTTAAAGACCAAAAAAAAGGAAAAATCAGCACAACTGGTCAACACATCAATGAAGTCCCAGGATATGAATTATGTTAGCAGTCATGGTATGAGTTGGAAATGTACTTCCACATCTCTTAATTCGAGATCTTCCCAAACTTTGCCCCTTCACTTTTGACCATTTGGTGTGTGGTTGTTCTTGCCATACATATTGTTGTAGTTACTAGGTGTGTGCATTGTTTTTGTGGCTCTGCTGACTTCACACCTCAGTTTGTATCTACTAAAGGTGTCAAACACACAGACCACACGTGACTCAAAACAGATGAAAATGGGCCTGGAAGATATTTAACAGAATAAGTATACAATAAAACATAGATGCTGTATATTTAAATGAAATCAATATGCAACTCACAGGGATCCTTATGTTAGATTCAGTGGCCCCGTTTCTATTTCACTGTGACACCACTGATGGAGATCTTTCCATGTTTCTTTTTATCCGTCACATTCATTATTGCTAACAGTACAACAATATCCCTTTGCATTCATGTACCCTAACGTATTTAGCCATCTCCATATCAATGGGTATCTACTTTGTTTCTAACTCTTAGCCATCATAGAAAGGGAAGGAGCTATAAATATTTAGAGTATTTAGAGACTTTTTGCTTATCCATGACTCCCTTTGAGTATCAGCACTGAGTCAAAGGGTACGAATATTTTAGCCACCACATTTGCATAATTCCAAATTGCTTTCCAAAATGGTTATAACAATTCACAGCTCCACCAACAATGTATGTTTGTCTCATCCTTCAATGCCTCCAACACTGACTGTTGCCACCTTTTATCCTTTGTAGGTTGTACAATTTGTACAATTTGTAGGTTGTAAATTAAAATCTCAGAGATGTTTGGACTTGAATTTTTTATTAATTGTGATTTAAATTAATGATGCCAAATTCAAATAGAAACAAATCATACATAAGGGGATCCTGTAGGCTACAAATTGACTTAGAAAACCACATATTAATATTGTTTATGGTGCTGTATTTTTATTTATATTGTTAAATATTTCCCAGATAAATTTTAATCTGCTTTGGGCTGTACTTGGGAGTGTTATATGCCAGATATGGCTATGGATTGTGTATCTGACATCTCTGAATTGAAGCATTCTTTCAAGTGATTGGAAAGACTTTGCAATCCTTCTTTTGAGAACACTTTGGTCATATCCTTTGGTCATTTACCTATTAGGGAATGATTAATAGTTATTTGATTAATATGTTTATTAACTATTTATATATTTTGGATATCAAACCCTTATTAAATAAATGAGATTAAGATTTTTCCCTCCACTTGGCTATTTCCCTTCTGACCCTTGTTTTTCATCTGGCTAGGATCATTTTGGAATTTGGCTTCTCCCTCATGTCCCTTAACCAAATCCCTCCACTCCTTATCTTTTTCAGTTTTTTCACGTGGATGAGTTTGTTCCCCTATTAGACTGTAAAGTATTTTTGACAGTCTTTGCTGTCTCTTCTTGTAGCTATATCCTTCAATGTTTATACAGTGCCTGGAACAGGCTAGGCATGTAATAAGTGTTTATTAACAGATGTATTTCATTTTGTCTGTGCAGAAACTTTACATTTTCATTTAATTAGAATTATATATTTTATTCTCTATAAATGTCTTCTTTGCTTAAGAACACATCTAATAGGAATAAGATGCACAAAAATGTTTATAGCATCTTTTGTGGTAGCAAAGAACTGGAAATCAAGGGGATGCACATCAATTTACAGAATAACTGAACAAATTGTGGTATATCAATGTAATGGAATACTATTGTGCTATAAGAAATGATGAACAGGTAGATTTCAGAAAAAGCTGAAAAAATAGTAAGGCAGAAACTAGGCATAAACCAACATCTTACACCCTATACCAAGATAAAGTCAAAATGGGTCCATTATTTAGACATAAATGGTAATACTATAAGCAAATTAGGAGGGCAGATTTTTTGAAAAGGGAGGAATTTGTGACCAAACAATAAATATAGAACATTATAAAATACAAAATGGATAATTTTTATTAGATTATTTTTTTAATTGCACAAACAAAACCAACACAGCTAAAATGAGAAGGAAAGAAAAAATCTAGGAAACAAAATTTTATAGCCAGTGTTTCCGAAAAAGGTTTCATTCATAAAATATAGAGAGAACTGAGTCAAATCTATATGAATACAAGTCCAGAAAAATGGTCAAAGGATATAAAGAGACAATTTTCAGATGAAGAAATTAAAGCCATCTATAGTCATATGAAAAAATTCTCTATATCACTACTGATTAGAGAACTTCAAATTAAAACAACTCTGAGTACCACCCCATACCCATCAGATTGGCTAAGATGGCAGGAAAAGAAAATTATAAATGTTGGAGGGTATGTGAAAAAACTGGGACACTAATATTTTGTTTATGGAGTTGTAAACTGATGCAATTAACTGTAGAGCAATTTGGAATTATTCCCAAAGAGTTATAAAACTGTGCATACCTTTTGATCCATCAATATCACTACTGGGTCTGTATTCCAAAGAGATCATAAAAAAGGGAAACAGACCCACATGTGCAAAAATATTTGTAATAGCTCTTTTTGTGGTGGCAAGGAATTGGAAATTGAATGGATGCCCACCAATTGAGAAATGAATGAATAAGTTATGATGTATGAATGTAATGGAATATTATCGTGCTATAAGAAATGATGAGCAGGTGGGTTTCAGAAAAACCTGGAAATACAAGAACCAAAGCTGAATGAAGCAAGCTGACCAAGAGAACATTGTACCTAGTAATAGCAACACTGTGCAACGACCAATCATGATACACTTAGCTCTTTTCAGCAATACAATGATCCAAAACAATTCCAATGGATTTGTGATGGAAAATACCATTCATATCCAGAGAAAGAACTAGAGACTGAATGCAGATCAAAGCATATTAGTTTCACTTTTTAATTTTTTTCTTTCTCATGATTTCCCCAATTTGTTCTGATTTTTTCACAAGATGACTGATTTGGAAATATGTTTAAAATTATTATACATATATAACCTATATTAAATTGCTTGCTTTTGGGGGCAAGAGAGAGGAAAAGGAGAAAAGGAGAAAAAAATGAAACTCAAAATTTTACAAAAGTGAATGTTGAAAACTATCCTTGCATAAAATTGAGGGGAAAATATACTATCAATTTTTAAAAATAAAAGAAAATTTGCTTTACAGCAAGAAGATTTGATATTTGTATCAGAAGGGCCAAAGTTGGATTAATTATGCCAGAAGGGGACAGTACCCAAATTAGGGCCATAGCTATATCTCCTCCCAGTGGCAAAAGGGCATCTCAGTGATATTTAAGTGACAGCTAGTTTCCCTGCATCATACAAAGGGAAAGGATCCAGAATCAGAGAAGAAAGACCTCTAGGACCCACAAAATAGTATGCAGACCTCCATACTAGGTTTTCTGGAACTATTCCATCTAGTCTCATAGATTTTTGGAAAAGGGAGGAATTTGTGACCAAATAAGAAATATAGAACATTATAAAATACAAAATGGATAATTTTTATTATATTAAATTTTTCAAAATTGCACAAACAAAACCAATGCAGCCTGGAGAGACTTACATGAACTGATGCTGAATGAAATGAGCAAGACCAGGAGATCATTATGTACTTCAACAACAATACTATATGATGATCAATTCTGATGGATGTGACTCTCTTCATCAAATCAGTTCCATTTGTTCAATAATGAATAGAACCAGCTACACCCAGCGAAAGGACTCTGGGAAATGAGTGTGAACCACAATATAGCATTTCCAATCCCTCTGTTTTTGTCCGCTTCCATTTTTGATTTCCTTCTCAGGTTAATTTTACATTATTTCAAAGTCCAATTCTTCTTGTGCAGCAAAATAACTGTATGGATATGTATACATATATTGTATTTAACATATACTTTAACATATTTAAGATATATTGGTCTACCTGCCATCTAGGGAAGGGGGTGGGGAGAAGAAGGGGAAAAGTTGGAACAGAAGGTTTTGCAAGGGTCAATGCCAAAAAATTACCCATGCATATATCTTGTAAATAAAAGGCTATAATAAAAAAAAGAATTAATTGTTTATGTAAAAAGTAAACAATTATATCCATTTTATTAGTGTACACATTTGCTTTCATCTTTTATTAAAGATAAAATTATTTTAAATATTAAAAAAATAAAAATAAAGGGTCAGATAATAACTTTTATCCCTATTTGGGAATCCCAGTGAGATTCCATACTGCCAATTTAGTCAGTGATTCAATCGCTACTGATCTGAAGTGAACCTACCAGTTAGTTTTAACTCCCTTGCAAAAAAAAAAAAAAAATCATGCTAATAATTATAATAATGCAGTTCTAGCTATATCTTTTCACCTCAAGAACAACTGGCTTCTCTAGAGCAATCCAAAAAACCAGTGAATAAACAAGGGCCAAATCTCTCCATACAAAGCCAGTGTTAAAACCCCAGACCTTGAGTATGAGGCCCTGAAGCAGCCATCAATGGTTACTGTGGTTTGCAGGGTGAGATTACTGACATCACTAGTCATGGGTGAGGTCCCCCCTATTTCAGGAAGGAAGCAAAAAATAGAATAATTTATGACCCACAGCCGTGGAACTTGCTAAATATTTTAACAACCTCAACAGAAGGAGAAAAGGAAACTAAAATTTTCTCTAATTTGTAGCCAGGCCTTAATGTTATTTAGCTACTAAGATTAGAATTGAATAGAGAACTACTCAAAGATTTTTTCCCATTCTAATTTTAACAACTGTGCCTGGCTTTCTGACAGAGGAGAACATTTTCAAATAAGCAATTTGCTAATGTTATATGTCAATGATAATCAACAAGCCTGAAAAGGGAAAAATGTCCAGTTATGGCTTGATATAGCATCAATGCTTTTAATGAGGGAGGGAATTTTTACCTGATTTGCCACTTGGTGATTTAAAGCCTGAATCAGATTGTGCTAAGCTTCAGATATACTCCCACGTGAATGTCATGGCCACCATTATTTAACTGTGCCATTATCTGAAGACTCAATGGGATGTTAACAGTGAATCAGAGAGCATGAGGCTACCAACATCTAGCTTCCTCCAAAGTTCAATATTTTAGATCATAACAGGGTAGCCATAATTATTTTGAAAGGATACATAGTCCTATGCCAATAGTTATTTTGCCTTCACATTCACCAGAGCCGATTTTTTAAAAATCTAAAATCCAAATATTGACTCAGCATCTTACACAAAATTAAATTTGTACCACGTGACACATGAAGGCAACTAAGTGATCCAGTGAAAGGTTCATCTCTGTAAATCCAAATCCTGCTTCTGACACTTACTAGTTGTGTAACCCTGGGCAAGTCACTTAATCCTGTCTGCCTCAGTTTTCTCATCTGTAAAACGAATTGAAGAAAGAAATGGAAAATCACTCCAGTATTTTTGCCAAGAGTCATGAGGAGTCAGATATGACTGAAAAATAACTCAACCACAAATGATATATGAATTATAAAGGATAGGACTGGTAATAAGCCCACACTATCAAAAATATAACTTGGGCCAAGATAACAAATAGTAAGACTTAAAATATGGGATATTGAAGTAGAGAAGGGGTATCTATGGTGCACACCACTGGGATGAAACTCTCAGAGACCCAGCTCTTCTTCCATTCCTGGCTCCAAATTTCACTGCTGAGATAATACTGGTTGTTTAAAGTCCCAAAAATTAGATAAAGGCTAGGAGACTCACCATAAGTGAATCAATCACCTGGGAAAGTTTTAATATCTAAGAATGATAAAACTATGATTGTGATCCCTTTGAGGTATGAACTTCCCTGATCAGGTTAAAAAAGGAATGATGAGGGCAGTTGAAATGGTCTGATTATGTTAAGGAATTAACCCCAAAGGGGTTAAGCTAAAAGTTGATCAGTTTCAAAAAAAAAAACCCTATAAAAATGAGACTTGAAAATGTCCCTGCTGCTCACAACTCCAAACCAGTTCTATGGCTCATCCCATTCCCAATTCTCTTCCTCTCTCAGCCTGCCACCTTTCATCATCTCCTCCTAATCCCCATTCCATCTGCCTCTGTATCTTCCCTTTCTGCTGCTTGTCTTTGTATGCCCTGTGATTACCCACTGTGGTTATTAAAGTGCTGGTTGCCACCCCATTTCCCACTGCCACTTATAGTCTGTCCTAGAGAGTCCCCAAAGAACTGGGCACACCTGTGTCCAATTCACAATTTCATAAATTAATTATCAATTCAGCAGTTATCATGGTGTGTGGACTTGGGAGGCCACCACCAAACCTTGACACAGTCTCTATGCCCAAGTGACATTAGTTGTGAGGTTAAAAACCCTGAACTTGAACTTGCCAACTTGTGCCATAGCCAATAGATCTTGGAGTAATGGGGTTACATTTTCACAGAAGCAGATGGAGATTCTTAACGACACAGGATTTAACTTCTAACTTGGAATTAAGAGCAAACGATAAAGCAGCACATAACTAAAGACTTACAGAATAGTTAAATGCTAGCTGTGACCTTGACTCCAAAAGTCTCTGGTTACTTAGGATGGAGCCAAACTGTAAATTCTAGGAAAAGCCACATAAATCTTCATTTCCAATGGTTGCCATTTTGTGAGTCAGGCAGGAATGGCCATTTGTAATTTGACACATTTTAGATGTTGTTACTCTGGCCCTAGTACTTTAACCATCCATATTTAAATCTGAATTAGATTTTTTGAATCTAATTTTAATAGAATTTAAATAATTTAAAATAAATTTAAATAATAAAACGGAATTTTATGACTCTAAAATATGAATTAGAATTCATGGGAGTCGGTCCTTGTTCAGTCCTCTGTCAACGTGAATGGACTTAGCAATGGACCTTGGTAAGCAGCAGCCTTGCCATTTTGCTCAGCACCATGCATTGCAAATGACAAATGAAAACACATTCTTTTTTAATTCTTCTCTCTGTAGTTCAGAGAATGGGATCCCTCAGGTGCAAAGATACATGTTCTAGAAGTTCCCATATCATTAATATCATGAAACATAAAGAAGATGATAGACATGCAAATACCAGAGGCAGTGTTGCTTAGTGGATAGAGATCTGTCCTCAGAGTAGAGTCCCATGCTCTTTGTGGCATAGTGTCCATGGAAGTCTCCAATCAGTAGTAAGCAAACTCGTATCACCTGCTCAGTAACAGAGAGATAATTAGGGCCATTCAGAGGATAAATGATCTTCCTAGAGTCATACTTGGCAAAAAGACAAATGGTCACAATTTCCCAAAAGCAATTCTGTATGCTCTCCTGCTTGCATTTGGATTCAAAGCTTTAACGGCCTATGCTCATCCCCAGAATAAAAATCCTCAACTTATGCAGTCTTTCCCATTATGGAATCATGGAAGGAGGAAGAGTCAGAGAGAAAGAATGTGAGAAAGAGATTCTACTACATGTGAAAGTATGGGGGTTAGACCAGGAAGGGAGGAGGACGACTGATATGAAAGAATAGGGAAGATAGTAATCGCTGCTCTTCTCCATTTCTCAGAAGTCCTTGTGCTTTCTTCATCTCCCCTACTCAGAATCTTTGGACATTAAAGAGCCTCTAGGTTCAAAGGGAAGAGACTCAGACTGATGGATTCTGCAGAGTTAGATTGGCTCGAGTTTCTCATTCTTACCATCACAAGGCCTTGTCCTTACATTGGTCACAACCTCTATCTAACCCATCCCTTCAAAAACCATCTTAGCACATGGAGAAGAGACAGACAGAATCTGTCAGGACAGAGAATTTTCTCAGGACTGTGAGACAATCCATACCTTTCCCAAGCCCGAAGGGTGCAAACCATACAAATCATCCAAAGACAACAAGGTTAGCTGGCTTATCTACCATCATTTACTAACTATTTATCCTTCTTAAAGCCTTGAATTATGAAGTTTGCACCGAAAAGCTTGGGAAGAACAATGCAGATTAAGTATGGCCTGATGTGGGCCTCCCTAGCAAGTGTGGTCTAACATGCTATATAACTGACTCTGAGTTTTCCCTGGCCATGGTGCTAGAAGGAGTTTTTAATGAAGCCTGAACAACAGCCACTATTTCTCGATAATCTTGTCCTTTAAACATTCCCTTCTGACAAGCCCACAAGCAGGTTTTCCATTGCTGAGTTCCTTGAAATGAAGCCAAAATTTCAAATTGTTTCTTCCATAGTCTTCAGGTCAACATATAGCAGGAAAAGTGGTCTGGAAATTAATGCTTAGATGAAAAAAATGGATAGAATAAAGGAACCAAATTCCCAGTAATATTTACTGTGCCCTTCCCTAAAACCAATCTTCCTTATACAAGAACTGGAACTCATGTGATCACCTCTCTGCATTGCTGGGCACCATTGTATTTATCCTGATGTCATCATCGCATATCTGAGAAACAGCCTGGAATTTAAAAATAACACTATCTATCTTCTGTTTTAGGAAGCACCTTTGGACCTTCCTTGGGGGAAGGATGTAAGGTGATCCTGTTCAACCCTCTCAATTTTACAAATGAGGAAAACACAGAGATGCCCCATTTCACAAAAGGGTAAATAGATCCAGGTCTTCATTCAAGACCTCCAACTCTAAATTGGCTCCTTTTGTCCTTGCTGCCTTGGTTCTCATCTGCAACTGATCTATCTTCTAGTAAAAATACTCTTTAAAGGAGCCTTGAACTCAGTCTGGCATCTCCCACATGAGTACCCTGATACCTGCCATTCACTGTTCTCAAATGCCCTCTATTTTCCTACTCAAATGCCCTCCATTTCCTTACCCATTAAAAAGTTTTCTTCTTTAAGATTTATATAAATCTTATACAATGAATTATGCAATGATACAAATTATACAATTAAACAATCCAGGTAATTCCATGGATGCAATTTGGCACAGAAAATAGGGGTGTGTGTGTGTGTGTGTGTGTGGTCTGATATACAACATTCCTCACCCCATTTCCCTTCCTTAGATTTGGGGGAAATACATTTCAAAGAGAAAAAATGTCTTCAAATATGAAATTTTATAGGAAGTAAGCTGAAAATGGGTCAATAGTAATCAAGAATTGAGATTTTACTGACGCAAGAAAAATAATTCCAATTAAAAAGGGAAAACCATATTTGTCTTTAAACACCAATATGGACACAAGTCATCAACCAACTTGGGTTTTTAAGAGGCACATTTTTAGGCAATAGAATCAAGACTATTATTTAAGAACTGCATCAGGAATATGAAAATTCATCATGAGCCAAGTCTTGGGAGGAATTCACAGCATAACAACAAAGACATTGTTTTTAAGCTATAATAGAAGAAATAATTAAAGAAAGGGTATGTTAAGGCCTATTCTAACCCCAAGATTTTTCCTGCTGGCCCATTTGACAAATTCAAGACACTAACATTGAAAGCACTGAACAAAAGACCTTATATGAATGGCAATCTATTTGCTGTTGCTACAGCTTTCTTTTTATATTATGGATATTAGTTGTGAGGAGAAGCTGGTATGCTAGAGAGACATCTGATTGTCTAATGGGGCTTAAAATACAATGGTTGAAAAAGAAATAAGAAGGGTCACCAAAAGATTTCCCCTCAGCCCTGTGGTTGTCAGAAGGCTCCCTAAATCCTATAGGATTCAGATACACAAGCCGGAGTAGATGGACAACAGAGTACAAGGAAAGGGAAGAGGTTGGGGAAGAAGGTTACTTGTCATCAGCTGCTCCAAGGGGAGATGTGGCAAAATCTAAAAGCAAAATCTTGTTCAGGATTCCTCAAAGTCTATGGGAGCAGAACCCAGCTGAAAGGAACAGTTCTCCCTTACTCACTCCAGGCTGACACAGCACTAGTAACCCAAGGCAAGACAAGTGCTTAAGGCATTTACAAAATCCTTGGATGTAGGACACTGAGACCAGTATTATGGGAATGGACTTTAAGGAGGCAGAGAGGTGCTCAGTGGATAGAGGGCTGGGCCTGGAGTCAGAAAGGCCAGTCAAATCTGGCCTCAGATACTCAATAATTTTGTGACCTTGAGCAAGTCATTTAACTTCTTTTTGTACTGGTTGGTTGTTTGGTTAGTTGGTTAGTTGGTTGGCTGACTGATTAGTGGCTAATTGGTTGGTTGGCTGACTGGTTAATTGGCTGGTTGCTGTCCTTCATTCTCAAAGAGAACTAAAATGACATCACTACTTTGGTGTCGAGGTACAGAGCCTATAACTGTAGCTGATCAGACAGCTCCCAAGGCTCTAACACAAGTAGTCTGGGTGAACATTTGGAGTGGAGCTCTCTCTAAATGTGTGAATCTTGCATTTCTTTTGAGCCATTTTAATGCTGCTTCACTCACAGCACTACCACCTTCTCGTGTCATGCTAGGCAAATCCTCTGCCAGCGTCACTCACGTCCCACAAGTGATTGTAAAGTTCTTCAGAGATATCTTAAGCGTGTCCTTGTATCACTTCTTTTGATCTTCATGTGAGTGTTTTCCTTGCATGAATTCTCCACAAAAGAGTCTTTCAGGCAAATGTACTTTTGTCATTTGAACATGATCAGCCCACCAGAGTCATACTCTCGGTTCGAATGCTTGGCAGTTCAGCCTAAGAAAGGACTTCAGTGTCTGGGAGCTTATTCTCTGGTAGTCTTCCTAAGAAGATTCAAATGGAAATGATTCCGTTTCCTGGCATGGCACTGGTAGACAGAGTGGGTTTCACAGGCATAAACATGAGGTCAGCACAAGGGCTCTTGTCCCACACTTTTCTTCAGTCCCAAACACTGAGCTAGCTCTGGCAATGAGTATGTCAACCTCATTATCAATGTGTACCTAAAAAGTATACTTCCAAAGCAAATGAATGTACCCACAGCATTCAAAACTTGACTATTTGCCGTAACCAACGGTTCCACATATGGATAACATGATGCTGGCTGAAGGAGAACCTGGGTTTCTTGGTGTTAAGTGTTAGGCAAAAATTAGTACGAGCAGTGAAATTGATACTTTTTTGTATCTTGGCTTCAGAGGCTACACTGAGCGCACAATGATCTACAAACAAAAATCACGCACCACCTCTCCCCCCACTTTAGTTTTGGATTGTAGCTCCTTCAAGGTAAAGAATTGACCCTCAGTGTAGTAACTGACTTTTGACAATATGGCATTTGACAACATGGCCAAAAACATCAGGCTAAAAAGCATGGCAGCGAGCACCCAGCCTTGTCTCCCTCCACTGGTGATTGGGAAAGCTCGAGAGCATTGTCCATTGTGCAGAACCAGGGCAATCGTGCCATCATGACAAATCAAATCATTGAACTTCTCTAGGAAACCAAATTTTGACATAATTTTCCAAAGCCCTAGAGACTAACAGAATCAAAGGCCTTGGCTAAATTACAAATGCTGTATACAGATGTCTGTTCTGTTCCTAGCATTTCTCTCAAAATTTTCAAGCAGTAAACTGTAGAGAGCCAGGATGCAAGAATCCATTTCAGATTTTGAAACTTAAAATACTTTGGTTCACTGATTTCTCTTCCTATTTACTATAGCAGAGACTGGCCTACTTTGATAAAGATCCTTAAGACTGAAGCAAAATGCAAACTCTACTATATAATAGATCAAAGCCACACCTTTGAACTTAGGACAGGAAAAGCAGCCCACTATGGAGACCAAAGCTGTTTTGGAGAAATGTACTTGAGGACATTGGTATGAAAATTTTGCTCTGATGTGGATCATAACTATTTCTATTTCTGTTGAAAAAATCATTTGCATCTCAGTAGATTGGGCTTGTTAGAAAAGATACAGAATATCACAGTGTATTTTGTATTGGCTCTATAAGCATTGGAATATATATATATATAAATACATTATATATAATATATGTTATAATATTATATAACTATACTATAATATGGTATAGTGTAATATATTAAATATTATATTATATACATATATATAATAGTATCTCTGACCAATAAATTTTAAGATTTCATAAGGAAGTCTTTCATCTGGCCCCTGATTTTCACACCCTTATCAGTCCTGCAACAAAACTTCAACAATAAACACCACATCAATTGTTCCTCAGACCCTTGTGAAGCCACACTGGCTCTGACAGATGACCTTTTTTCCAGATGTAAGATCAGACTACTGAGGAGGTCTCTGATCAGAATATTGCCAGCAATGACCAAGAGCGAGAATACCATGATTGTCATAGGACGAGATCTTCCCTTTACCTTTATAGAGCTGAACAGTGGAGGCAGCCTTGCAATCCTAGGGCATAACCTCCTCTTGCCATATAATCTGGGAAATTTCAATCAGATTTTCTACAACATAAGTATTGTAAATAGGAAAGAAATGGATCAAAGCCCTCCCCATTCTGCTTCCTTTGTAGAGCATGAAAACAAGAATATTTGGTCAAAGGGACATGGGTCAAGGGCTCAGCAGGTCCCATACAAAGATCAAAGCCATCTAGGGAAACCCAGACCTGACCAAGAACCCCCTCACCTATGATCTCCATTAGTTGATTCAGATGATGATAGTGTCCCAAGAAGGAAGTCACTTCTACCTCTAAGAGTGGCCTATTTATGTTTGGCCTAGCTAGTTGCTAGGCAAATGTGGGTTCAGTTTATGGTTTTCTGCTTACAGAATCCACAGCTAGCCCTAATTCTTCCCTCTGGGGCTACTTAGAATAAATCTAATTGGTCTTCACATGACAGGTCTTCCAACACAGAAAGGTGGCTATTATGTCTCATAAGTCTGCAGTTGGCTTCTTGTTCATCCCCACAGAACAACTTGTCTTCTTCAAGATTCTCCGAATCCTGCGCAAACTTGAAAGACAGTAGATGGTCCACAGCCCATTTTCCTAGCCACCCCAGAACAGTCACATGAGCTGTTTCCCTCCTCCTGAAGACTAATCAGTCTATGCTCAGGATGTGGGCCTGGCCTCTGACAGAAGGGAGGAAATCTCACAAAAGTGAGGAACCGATCAAACCAAAGCAACAGATCAAACATCAAGACTGGGCTTGCAGAGAACAGAAACCCAGAGCCTCTAATCCTTGAACATCAATCTTCAGACTGACCATTTCCTCCTCATCCCTGAGTTTGATGGGAGGCTACCTGGTGTAATGAAGAAAGTGGGGACTTGGATCTAGGTGATCTGGATATATAATCCACCTCGGACACCACCTGGGACTCACAGATAAGGCTCTTAATAGCCCAAAGGATTAAATACAACGAATATTATCTTGCCTACTTTAGAGGTAAGGAAAATGCGGTTCAAAACCTCACCATCCAAGTCTAGTATCTCATGTTTGCCTGTGAACCTGAGATATTCTTGCCCAGCACGCCTGGGTGAGAGGTCAAGATTTAGACTAAACAGCTGATTTTGGTCTCATCCTATAAAGATGGAAGAGGCTGCAAGGGAGAGATAGTTATCAGGTACACATGGGCCACATGTACACATGGGCAACTCCATAGGACAACCTGGGACATCGACATAGGGTGATTATCAACCACCAACTAGACCCTTCCCAAATGGTAGTTAGATCTGTTTTCTTACCCTTGGCCCCTGGAAGCTTGAAATGGTGACCACTTTCCCTGTGAGGTTCACTCACTGGAACCCTCAAGTTGTTGTCTAGCTTGGGAGCACTCAGAAGCCTAACGTAAGGAATGAATGGGCTGACGTGTTCATACATCTGTCAGGTTGTGGTTCCTAGTTGGCCATCTCACCAAAGATCAAAGGTGAAAGGATCCTTCAAGCACCTTGTGATTCAACTCCCATTTCTAGATGAGAAAAATGAAAGCCCAGAGAGAAGATAGAGGTGCCCCAGGAAATAAGAGGTGCCAGCATCTTTGTACAAGTCTGCACTGCCTCTCCATGGTAGGAACGACAAATAACCCTGTGACCTTAACATGGTCACATGTTAAGTGACCAACAGATATCTCATTTTGCTCCAATACTGACCTGAATCAGTTCAGAACCAGGACTCTACACATGAGGGTTATCCTGGAATCTTAAACTTTGTGTAAGGCACAAGTGTGCAGAAAAGACCCTTGGAATCTATTGGAAACTGTCTCCCACCAATTTAGTCAGACAGGGAATGGGACAATTCCTTTCCTCTAGTCAATTCACTTACTTTAGATTCCTGAGCAAAAGAAGAAAGTGGGATATGTTTTCCCATCTTTACAATGAGAACCACGACCACTTCAGAGCAGGGAACTGTCCAACTTCTAACCTAACTGAGCTAGCTGGGAGGAGAGCTTGCTGAAATCTAAACGGACTTCGGGGATAGAACATCCTTTCCCAGATCCATTCATTATAGACAGCCTTCCTTCTGTCCTAACCAGAGAGAGATCTGGCTCTAGCCTTTCTCCTCTAGAACCTGAGTCCTGAGGCTTTTCCCTAGACCTTCTTCCCTCCCCCCTGAACATCCCAGGTTAGACCAGTTCTTTAGTGGTCAAGCCCTATGTACCAAGATCATGGCAAGGATTGGGACAAATGCTTCCTGATGTAATCAAAGCCACAGGATCTGAGACTGGTTGGTTTGCCCAAGGTCAGTTTTGCTAAAAGTTTGGTTTTCAGGAAAAGTTCTGCCTCTCATTAGTGTCCAGGAGAAAAAGAATCCCCTTCTCCTGACCCTTCACCTCAATGTGAAATAAGGATATTTACAATCTGGCCACCATCAGGTTTGACATTCAGAAAACAAATCACTTATAATGGCATAATCTTGGTTTTTTTTGTTTGTTTGTTTTTGTTGTTGTTGTTGTTGGTTTGGTTTGGTTTTTTTCTTTTTCTTTTGAAAGTATCCTCTTCCCAGAGCCCGAAGGTAAAAGGCAGAAAGGAAATTGTCTCCGGCGGGAAATCTGCTCCATCTGAGGGGCTTTGATTACATCAGGAAGCATTTGTCCCAGTTCTTGTCAGCGATCTTGGTACCCAGGGCCTGACCACTAAAGAATCGGTCTAGCCTGGGATGTTCGGGGGCCAGAGAAGAAGGTCTAGGGGAGAGGCTCAAACGCAGCCGGGATTTAAGTCCGTCTTTTATTGTCTCTTGGTCCCGAGAGCTCTTGCTACAAAGTTAACCGTGTGAATCTCCCGCTCTTGTGTGAGCTAAGGTGTGAATTTGTGGGAACCAATAAACATTGTATCAATTGCATTGAGGTAACACCAGGGTTCTAACAAGTAGGTTTCTTTCTCCCCATGAAATGCACAGGAAGATTCAAGGAACAAGGGTCAGCAGCTCTTACTGGGGCGTGTGCCCCCCCCCCCCCCCAGCCTCATTTTTCAGAGGACATTATTGTTTCCCTCCCTATGGGGAGCTCTCAGAGCTGGCTGCCGGCTGAAGGGAAGGGCCCGAGCAGAAGCCTTTCCCAGGCTCACGGGTTCCTCAGGGGCTCCCTCCTAATGGGCGCGAGGACAAATGGTCTCCCCAGGACAGATTCCCGAGCTTAATGAAACTCGTATTCTAGGTCCGCGGGCCTCCCAGGGGAAGGCCCTGCCGGCTCATCGCCCCCGCGGGTGGGACACTCAGTGTCTGCAAACCTCCACCCGGAGGCTGTAAGAGGGTCACTGCCAGAGGCTGTGACGTCACAGGGAAGGGGCCTTCTGGGCAAGGACTGAGGGCTCGCATGCGTGCGGGAGGAAGGGGGAGGGGAGGCCCCAGGGCACTGGGGTGGGCCGGGGTCCCTGCTCCCCTCCCTCCCCCACCTCCCAGTGCTTGCAAACAACCGAGAGGGGTGACATGTCACAGCTCCGGTGGCCCCCCTCTGCCAGCCACTTTGGTGAGTGGGGACCAGGGAGAGGAAGACTCCCCCGCCCCCATCCTCCTCACTACCAGAACTCCGGTGGGGGGAGGGGAGAGGCAAAAGGAGGCTGCCTCGCCCCGAAATCCCCGCATGCGCGGACAAGGAAAAGTAATACAAGTCCCGGCAGGCAGCGCGCACGGCGGCGCCGAGCCAGACCTCTTGTTACCTCGCTGTGCCCGGATCGCTTTCGCCAGGACGGACTAGGCTCTTCTCCTCCCTAGTGCATCGTCCCCTCCTTGGAACTCCCCCTGAAGCGTCCGTCGGAACGGGCGTTCAGCTTTCCGAGAGGCCCCAATTCCAGTATAAACGGGAGCGGAATTGAGAGACTACAAGGCCCAGCAGCCATAGCGCGCAAATCAGAGGAGGCAGAATGAACTACAAGGCCCAGCGGGATCCGAGCGCAAACGACTGACTGTAAGACGCAAGAGACGCCGCGCACAGGCAGCCCCAGTAAATCGGGTGAAGAAGAGGGGGAAAGGGCGCTAGGGATGAGTACAAGATCAGCAGCCACCGCACGTAAACGTAGTAGCAGGTGGGGCGGCTTTAAGACCCAGCAGGCACTGCGAGTGCAAACACCAGCTGCTGGTAGGCGGACTACAAGACCCAGAAGGCACTGCGAGTGCAAACACCAGCTGCTGGTGAGGCCGACTTTAAGACCCAGCAGACACTGCGAGTGCAAACACCAGCTCCTGGTAGGCAGACTTTAAGACCCAGCAGGCTCTGCGAGTGCAAACACCAGCTGCTGGTGAGGCGGACTACAAGACCCAGCAGGCACTGCGAGTGCAAACACCAGCTGCTGGGACGGAGTACCCCTGTGCCTGCGCCGGAAAGCGGAAGAGCTGCATAAAGCTGCCAGCAGAGCCGGGTCCGGTCTGTCCGGAGACTGGACTGCGCGATGGCGCACGGGGAGAGTGATGCTGCGGCCTCCGCGCCGCCGGGCCCGGTGTCTTTCGGCTTCAGCCGCACGGCGAGCCGGAAGCGGCTGGAGGGGCCGCGGGAGGAGGAGAAGGACCTAGTGCGGGCTGTGGAGGGTCGGGAGCTGCGCACTGTGCGGCCTCCCGACCAGGCGCCCCGGGAGCTGGTGATCCCGCTGCTGCGGCGCGGCCACGGCCGGAGGGAGGCCCCGGACAAGGCCGGACTCCCGGAGGAGGGCGTCCTCCGCCAAGCCGTGGAGGAGCTGCTCGAGGAGTCCCGGCGCGCCCTCCAGGAGGGCCCCGGCGCCGAGGCTTCGGCGGCCTCCATGGCCATCCCGCTGGTGGCCCGGGCGGACGCGGACGCGGCCCCGGAGTCGGTGGGCGCGGACTACGAGGCGGTGCCCGTGGAGGCGTACGGGCTGGCCATGCTGCGGGGCATGGGCTGGAAGCCGGGCGAGGGCATCGGGCGCACTTTCAAACAGGTGGTGAAGCCCCGAGAAAACCCCCTGCGCCCCAAGGGGCTCGGGCTGGGGGCCAGCCTGGCGCCACCCTCGGGCCCCCCCGGGCCCAGCCGGGAGAGCGCCGAGGAGCCCGCGGGACTGGCCCCGGGCAGGGCCGTGTTGGTGACGGCCGGGCCCCACAAGGGCCTCCGCGGGCAGGTGGAAGGGCTGGACCCCGACAACGCCCGGGCCCTGGTAAAGCTGGCCCCCTCCGGCCAGGTGGCCACCCTGAGCGAGCATGTGCTGCGGCCGCTAGCCGAGGCCCAGAGCCGGGACCCCAAGGGGGGGCGCGGGGACCCTAAGGGGCGCGGGGCCCCCGAAGAGAAGAAGGGACAGAAGAGGAAGCTCTCCCCGGCCCGGGAGAGGCAGGCGCCCCACTGGCTGCGCAGGGACCTCCGCGTGCGCTTCGTGGACAAAAAGCACCACAAGGGGCGCTACTACAACACCAAGATGATCATCGAGGACGTGCTGAGCCCGGACACGTGCGTGTGCAGGACGGACGAGGGCCGGCTTCTGGAGGGACTTCGGGAAGACATGCTGGAGACGCTCATCCCCAAGGAGGAGAAGGCCAGGGTCATGGTGGTGCTGGGGCCGCAGGCCGGTCAGCTGGGCCGCCTGCTGGCCCGGGACAAGGAGAAGAGCCTGGCCCTGGTGCAGCTGCTGCACGAGGAGGGCCAGGGCACCATCCTGCAGCTGGACTACGACGCTGTGTGCCATTATGTGGGGCCCGTGACCGAGGACTGAGGGGCACCTGCCATTATGGGGGACTGAAGGGCCCCTAAAATAACCACAGGGGCTGAGCACCCCCTGCTATTGTGGGGGGTATGGAGGAGGACTGAAGGCCCCTTATGTCACTATAGGGGCCAAAGACTGAAGGCCCCCCCTTCTTCCACTGTTGGGGGGCCCTGAAGGAGAACTTGAAGGCTCTTAATATCACTACAGGGATGGAGCCCCCCTCTGTCTCTGACCCTGCGTCTGCATTGACTGAGGATCTTGAGGCAGGGGGGCCTGGGCATAAAGGAGGCCTCTGTGGCTCTGGCTTTTACTGTGTGCCTTCTGGCCATCTCGGCAGAGCCTTCTAGTGCTCATCACCATGGGTGGCCTTTTGGGGCAGGGGCAGAGAGGGCAAGGGGAAATCACAGGGTCCTGCCTCTCTTCTCTTAGTTTGGTTTCTGTTTTTTGTCTAAATAAAAAGGCATTTCCAAAAACAACTTTTTAGTCTCTTAGCATCCAGGATAGGTCACCAAGGGGTAGTCACGGGGGAGGGGAAGAATCTGAGCCAGAAGGCCTTTCATCCTTAGGACTTGGGAAGAAATTGAATCCCCGGCCAATATTAGTGATAACAATCCTTACAAAGTACACCACTGGTAGCTGTTGGGGTCCCTGCGCTGGGCTTACAGCCTTGGGTCCCTTTCCTAAGTGCATTGTGGGAGCTTCCAAGTTTGAGGCTAGCCGTGGGGCAGAAGACAAACTCACACCTTCTTTCACACTCGTGTCAGCAACCCCCCACGTGGAGACTGCTGTTCCTCTCACTTGGGACTGGATTTATTTGTGCTGAAGTGACCCCAAAAGAGTATCTTCTCTTTCCCCTTTGGGTTTGGGTTACACCAGGCAGATGATTCCTTCTCCTTAGAACAGGCAGAGTTCGCCACCCTTCCTCAGGTCTCTCTGGACTCATTACTTCTGACTCCAGCCGGAGCCGACCTTGAGTCTGGCTCTAGTCCCTGTTCCAGGGATCCCTCGGCACAGATGTCACTGCCTCCTGGCAGTCCTCGCCAAGCTGTTTTGTGCAGCTGGGGTAAAACGGCATTAGGAGCATCATTACAGTCACTCACAGCCTCCGGTTAGGAAATTGGGAAGGAGTTCCAACTCAGGCGAAGCATTTTCTGAGCCAGACATTACTGAACAGGGCTTTTGCCCAATGTGTGCTGAGGGTGGTTTGAGCAAAGGCTGGCAGAGAGTTCTGTTTTGGAGATACTGAGTTTAAGATGTCTATTGGAGGGAATAATTTGACTTTATTATGATAATATGAAAAAAATTAGAAAGGGACTGGAAATGTTCTAAGATTTGGGGAATGTGGATGTTTATCAGTCAGTTTCATCTTACTTGGATCAGATTTTGCTTTGTGGCCATCAGAGCCATATTGTTTAATTCAAAATGCATCCAGGAAGGATTTACTGACTTGGCATAGAGTTGCAGGTTTGGAACTGTGTTTTTTGGTTTTTTATTGCTGTTTTTATTTGTAAGGATTGGTGGTGTATTTGATTGAATGAGGAATATACTGATTCTTCCTCCATTTGAGGAAAAAAACTAGAAGTGGAAAGTACTAAAAAAGAGGAAAAAGGCAAAATAAGGGAAATTACATCTCACAAAGAGGCAAAGAAAACCTATTATAATTGAGGGAAAGAAGGGAGGGGGATGAACATTTTCTGAATCTTAATCTAATCAGAGAGTAAGTATTCTCCCTAAAAGAGAATATCAGACATATTTGGTTTCATAAAGAAACTTGTCTCACCTTATAGGGAAGTGGGAGGGAAAGGGGGCAAAGAAAGGGACAGACTAATAGAAGGGAAAACAGAAGTTTTAAGGGAAAGGTGTAAAAAGGGGGGAAGGGCTCTATAGGGGAAGGACAATTTGAGGGAGATGGTCATCAAAAACAAAATACTGGGGAGGAGGAAAAGGGGAAAGAAAAAAGCATAACCTAGGGTAAAAAAGATGACGGGAAATATAGAATTAGTCATTTTAACTGAATGTGAATGGAATCAACACCCTCATAAAGAGGAAGCAGGTAGCAGACTGGATTAAAAGCCAGAATCCTACAATATGTTGTTTACAGGAAACACACTTGAAGCAGGGCGATACATACAGAGTAATGGTAAAAGGCTGGAACAGAATCTATTATGCTTCAGGTGAAGTAAAAAAAGCAGGGGTAGCCATCCTGATCTCAGATCAATCAAAAGCAAAGATAGATCTAATTAAAAGAGATGAAAAAAAGAAGCTATATCTTACAAAAGGTACCATAGATAATGAAGCGATATCAATACTAAACATATATGCAACAAGTGGTATAGCATCCAAATTCCTAGAGGAAAATTAAGAAAGATGCAAGAAGAAAAAGACAGCAAAACTATACTAGTGGGAGAGCTCAACTTTGCTCTCTCAGAACTACATAAATCAAACCATAAAATAAATAAGAAAGAAGGAGGTAAACAGAATGTTAGAAAGCTTAGGTATGATAGAACTTTAGAGAAAATTGAATGGAGACAGGAGTTTACTTTTTTCTCAGCTGTTCATCGAACTTTTACAAAAATTGACCATATATTAGGGCATAAAAACCTCAAAATCAAATGCAGAAAGGCAGAAATGGTAAATGAATTTTTTTCAGATTACAATGCAATAAAAATCACACGTAATATAAGGCCAGGAGAAAACAAACCAAATCAGAAATTAAATAATCTAATCCTAAAGAATGAATGGATGAAATAGCAAATCACAGACAATAATTTCATCCAAGAGAATGACTAATGAGACAACAGCAAAATTTGTGGGATGCAGCAAAGTGGTAATAAGGGGAAATTGTATATCTTTAGATGATTACTCGCATAAAATAGAGAAAGAGAAGATCAATGAATTGGGCTTACAACTAAAAAAGCTAGAAAAAGGACAAACTAAAAACCTCCAATTAAATACCAAATTTGAAATTCTGAAAATAAAAGGGGAGATTAATAAAATTAAAAATAAGAAAACTATTGAATTAATAAATAAAATTAAGAATTGGTTTTGTGAAAACACCAACAAAATAGATAAACCGTTAGTTAATTTGATTAGGAAAAGGAAAAAAAGTCAAATTGTTAATCTCAAAAATGAAAAGGGAGAACTTTCCAACAATGAAGAGGAAATTAGAGCAAAAATTAGGAATTACTTTGTCCAACTATATGCCAACAAATTTGATAATCTAAACACAATGGAGGAATATGTACAAAAATATAGATTGCACAGGTTAACAAGAGAAAATAAATTATTTAAATAGTCCCATTTTAGAAAAAGAAATGGAACAAGCTATTAATCAACTCTCTAAGAAAAACTCCAGGTCTAGATGGATTTACATGTGAATTCTACCAAACATTCAAAAAACAATTAATTCCAATACTATATAAACTATTTGAAAAAATAGGGAAAGAAGGGGCCCTATGAAATTTCTTTTATGACACAGATATGGTGCTGATAGCCAAGCCAGGTAGGGTGAAAACAGAAAGAAAATTATAGACCAATTTCTCTAATGAATATTGATGCAAAAATCTTAAATAAACTATTAGCAACAATATTACAGATAATCAACTCCAGGATAAAACACCATGACTGATTAGGTTTTATACCAGGAATTCAGGGCTGGTTCAATATTAGGAAAACTATCAGCATAATCAAATATATCAATATCCAAACTAACAAAAATCATATGATTAACTCAATAGATGCAGAAAAAGCATTTGATAAATTCCAACACCCATTCCTATTAAAAATACTAGAGAGTATAGGAATAAATGCACTTTTCCTTAAAATGATCAGTAGCATCTATTTAAACCCATCAGCAAGCAAGTGTAATAGGGACAAATTAGGACCATTCCCAATAAGATCAGGAGTGAACGAGGTTGCCCACTATCACCATTACCATTCAGTATTGTCTTAAAAATGTTAGCTTTGGCAATAATAGAAGAAAAAGAGATTAACGAAATTAGAGTAGGTCATGAGAAAACCAAATTATCACTCTTTGCAGATGACATGATGGTATACTTACAGAACCCTAGAGAATCAACTAAAAAACTACTAAAAATAATTCACAACTTTGCACATAAATCATCAGCATTGTTATACATCACTAATAAAATCTCACAGTAAGAGATACAAAGAGAAATTCCATTTAAAATAATTGTTGATAGTATAAAATATTTGGGACTCTTTATCTGCTAAGGGAAAATCAGGAACTATATAAGCAAAACTACAAAACATTTTCCACAGAAATAAAGTCAGATCTAACCAATTGGAAAAATATCATGTGCTCTTGGATAAGTCAAGGGAATATAATAAAGATGACTATACTCCCAAACTAATCTATTTATTTAAATTAAATCTATTTATCAAACTCCCAAAAACCTTTTACTGACCTAGAAAAATAACAAAATTCATCTGAAAAAAAAAAAAAAGATCAAGCATTTCAAGAGAATTAACGGGGAAAAAAAAAGCAAATGAAGGTGGCCTACCTGTAGCAGATCTAAAAACTATATTATAAAGCAGCAGTCATCAAAACCATTTGGTGCTGGCTAAGAAACAGAGATTGGATCAATGGAATAGGTTAGGTTTACTAGATAAAATAGTCAATAACTTTAATAATCTAGTGTTTGACAACCCAAAGACCCCAGCTTTGGGGATAAGAATTTGACAAAAACTGCTGGGAAAATTGGAAATAAGTATGGCAGAAACTAGGCAACCTAACATTTTATACTAACATAAGGTCGAAATGTGCTCATGATCTAGACATAAAAATGATATTATAAACAAATTAGAACAACATAGGATAGTTTACCTCTCAGATCTGTGGAAGAGGAAGGAATTTGTGACCAAAGAAGAACTAGAGATCATTATTGATCATAAAATGGATAATCTTGATTATATTAGGTTTAAAAGTTTTGTATAAACAAAACTAATGAAGACAAGATTAGAAGGGAAGCAATAAACTGGGAAAACATTTTTATATTTAAGGTTCTGATAAAGGCCTCACTTAAAATATATAGAGAATTCACTCAAATTTATAAAATTCAAGCCATTCTCCAGTTGATAAATGGTCAAGGATGTGAACAGATAATTTTCATATGAAGAAATTGGAACTATTTCCACCATATGAAAGAGTGTCCAAATCACTATTGATCAGAGAAAGGCAAACTAAGACAACTCTGAGATACCACTATACACCTGTCAGATTGGCTAAGATGACAGGAAAAATAATGCTAAATGTTGGAGGGATGCGGGAAAAACTGGGACACTGATGCATTGTTGGTGAAACTGTGAACAAATCCAACCATTCTGGAGAGCAATTTGGAACTATGCTCAGAAAGTTATCAAACTGCACATACCCTTTGATCCAGCAGTGATTCTACTGGGAAGGAAAGGTGAAGCTAAGGAAGGAGGGAAGGCCCTGAAAACAAAGGGGAGAGTATCAAGGAGGAGAGAATGTTAATAATTTCTAAGGCTGCAGAGAAGCCAGGAGGAATAAGAAAAGATCATTAGAACTGTCTACTAAAACCACTGGTAACTTTGGAGAGATCAGTGTCAGTGGAATAGTAAGTTCACAAACTGAATTGTAAAGGCTAAGAGAAGAGGAAGTGGAAGCCCTAGTGTAGATTCCAAAGAGATCATGAAGGAGGAAAAGGACCCATGTGCAGAAATGTTTGTGGAAGCCCTTTTGTAGTGGCAAGAAACTGGAAACTGAGTGGGTGCCCATCAATTGGAGAATGGCTGAGTAAATTATGGTAACATGAATTTTTTTAATTATAGCTTTTATTTACAAGATATATGCATGGGTAATTTTTCAGCATTGACAATTGCAAAATCTGTTCCAACTTTTCCCTCCTTCTCCCCACCCTCCCTCAGATGGCAGGTAGACGAATACATGTTAAATATGTTAAAGTATATGTTAAATACAATATATGTATACATGTCCATACAGTTATTTTGCTACACAAAAGAACTGGACTTTGAAATAGTTGGTACATCAATGTTATGGAATATTATTGTTCTATAGGAAATGACCAGCAGGAAGATTTCAGAGGGGACTGAGAGACTGACATGAACTGATGCTGAGTGAAATGAGCAGAACCAGGAGATCATTGTATATGGCAACAACAAGACTATAGGATGATCAGTTCTGAGGATGTGGCCTCTTCAACACAGATGATTTAGACCAGTTCCAAAGGTCTTGTGATGAAGACAGCCATCTATACCACAGAGAGGACTGAGGGAAGTGAGTTTGGACCACAACATAGCATCTTCGCTTTTTCTGTTGATGTTTGCTTGCATTTTGTTTTCTTTCTCAAGTTTTTTTTTCTTCTTCACTGATTTTTCTTGTGCAGCAAGATAACTGTATAAATATGTATGTATAGCTATTGGATTTAAATATATTTAACATGTATTAGACTATCTGCCATCTAGGAGAGGGAGTGGGGAGAAGGAGGAAAAATTTGAATAGAAAATTTTGCAAGAGTCAATCTGACAAATTACTCATGCATATGTTTTGTAAATAAAAGCCTTAACAAAATTTTAAAAATAAAATAAAAAGCAAGAAAAAGAAACTGCGAATCTTCACCTCATGGTACACACTTGCTTACGATCCTGCTCTCATTCCTCTTGCTTCTCACAGTGAAACTAGAGATACAGTGTTGTTTTAGAAATATAAAGCTATGTGCTGTTTTTGAAAAATGAAACAATTAGATTAGAAACTTGGTACTTTGGATATACCAGAAACGTGGTTTCTGAAGCTTGGAAGTTGTGGGTTGTCAAATAGAAAGAGAAAAGAATAAAAATAGTAACAAAAAATATTTTATTATTTAAAAATTAGATGTCTACTGGATATCCAGTTTGAGACATCTGAAAGCCAGTTGAGATGTGTATTTAGAGGTAAAGAGAGAATGAGACAGGAAAGGGAGATTTAAGAATCATCAGCCTAGAAATGCTCATTAAATCCAAGGGAACTGATGAGATTCCAAGTGAGGTAGTCTAGAGGAAGAGAAAAGGGTCCAGTATGGACTCTGACAGCCACATAGGATTACAGGGAGTGGTCTAAGAGAAGATCCAGTAAAGGAGACAGAGAGGAAGGAGGAGAATATAGGGGAGGAGGGAAGGGCCCTGAAAACAAAGGTTAAAATGGTTAACAATTTCTAAGGCTGCAGAGGAGCCAGGAGGAATGAGAAAAGATCGTTAGAACTGTCAACTAAAACCACTGGTAACTTTGGAGAGAGCAGTGTCAGTGGAATAGTAAGTTCACAAACTGGATAGTAAAGGGTTAAGAGGGGAGGAAGTGGAGGCCCCTAGTGTAGACAGTCTTTTCAAGCCCTAGGGGTGACCCATGCTGACCAAGCAGTCAGTTGGGGCTGTTTCCTTAAACTTTTTTTAATGATATTCCCTTAAAATGACCTTCTATGAATGGGGAGGAAGGTGTAAAAGAGGGGAAAATATTTTATTTTTCCTGGTAACAAAAAGCCAGATGCCTGGGGATGCTGCCTCCTATGGATGATTTGTATTTCCACTCAATTGATTACCTTCCTTCCAAGTTAAGCCTCCCAGCTGGTCTTCCTCAATGTCCTGGTCTTCCTATTTCTATCACTTTCTATTACCCTCTAAATGTCCTCTACCCATCATCAGAGAGCTATTTGAATGGCTTCTTCCATATCCAGCCACCTCCACAGTGCTGGGTCATCTCTCTGATCTGAGCTTCTCTCCCCAGGTGTTATCTATAGGCTTCCCACCCCAGCCCACCTCGGAGCATCTAGCCGGCTGCTTTATCCACAGCAGGCACTTTCTGAGCATTTCTTTAACTGCTTAAAAAGTTCTCAGACCAGGGAAGGCTCCATCTCTCTATAGCACGCTCCACCCAACCAGTTGGATTGTTTCCTTGGGAGCTCAGAAATCAGGGTGCTAACTCCACACGATCTCAGTTAACAATGCACATTCACAGACCTCCCTCCCCTGGCCTTAGTGTTCAGACCCCCAGGGTCAGGCAAAGATCCCAGACTGAAGACTCCAAGAGCCAAATACTCCTCCTGTCTTTAACTGCTTAACCCAGGCAGGAGGACCCCCAGTCTCAGGAAACATCAGCCCATGACCCAGTAGGGGTCTCCTGCTGGAGGGCAGTTGGGTACCATTGAGGGTATCCATCTCCTGAAGTTCCAGCATGCCCAAAGCTGGATTTGCTGGGATTCTGCTCCCCCCAAAGCCACCCTAGGGCAGTTACTCCCATCACACTCTGAAGTTGTGGGGGAGTGCAGGTCCAGGGGACAGGACGTTCCTGAACCCTGCTGCCCTTGATTCCCTTAGGATTACAAGCCTGCTCAGCCTTTAGCAGTCCTGGCTTAGTGGGCTTCTTCCATCCCGAGCCGGCGTTAGCAGGGAAGATAGGGATTAATGGGCACTGAAGCCAATGGCAGCCTTAACCACGTGCCACTCGCCAGGGCAGTAATCACAGATCAGGGAAAGTGAAGGGAGTAGCAGCTAATGTTGAATCTTAGCTAACCAGCTACAGAGAAGCAGGAGGCTAAATGCCCCATAACCTCTCTGCCTGATTCTAATGATCCTCTCTCAGTCCCCTTTCTTCTTGGCTTCCCTGTAGCCTTAGAAGCTCTGACCATTCTCCCTTCCTTCAGTGCTCCCAAGCATCTCACCAGCTCTTCCCCAAACCCACACTGATACAGCCTTAGCTCTATACCAAAGTCCTCCTTTCTCAACAGGTCTCAGCCGCTTCTGATTCACCTGCCTGCCCCTGCTCCCAAATGCCTTAGAGAATGGGGAATCAAGCAGAGACAGGAAGCAGATTGTTCCCCTTCATTTTCTCCACTATTGATTCATCCCCACTATAAACCTTACTGATGGTAAATTCTTCATTTTGAAAAGGCTAAAAATTTTGTGAAGACTCAGAGATCCTTATCATCCAGGTGCCAAAACAGGACAAGCATATAATTCTGGGTGACTTTAATACCCAATTATCATTTTGGAGATGAGGGAGTCCCCAAGCTGACTCCTGGAAAGTGTCCCAAGGAAGAGCTACAGATACTGGGATCTGGAAAAAAAGAGATGGACTAGAATAATCAGCTATCTTCACAGAACTTGGTTTCATTACCCAAATATAAATGACAACAGGTGGAACCCTTACCTTATGTTCCTTGGAGAGGGCGTTTACCATAAGGGAAGGAGAGGGGCAGAGAGTTCCACCTGCTGAACCCCAACCTTCACCTCTAGGCCAAATGGTCATTCAATCCCTCTCCCCATAGTCTGGATAGGTGCGTGCCTCCAGCCAATTGGGGCTTAAATCAAATTTTTTCTTAAAATTCATTTAGACCCCTACTCTATTTTAATTGGTATTAATCAATTTGATAGAATCATAGCAAAGTTCTAGATATAAAGCCCCAGAGTTGTGAGCTATAGATTCTAAGTTCATTTACTTAATTATAAGAAGTTAACTAAAGACCCTTCTCCACCTTTGTTTTTCCTTGTCATGGTGACCAAGCCCAACATGGTGGAGGCTTCAACTACATGAAAAGTCCCCCCAAATATTACCCTTCCCCAACATCCTGTCCCCCACAGAGCCCTCAGCAATTCACTGAGCCTCCTTAAGGATCCCTACAATCCACAAATCAGTTCTGTGGAGGAAGAACTTATCTCTGGGTATCACGACTCTATAGGTGAGCCCTCTGCTACTTTGTTACTTCCCTCACTGATCTATTCTCCTGTTTGTCCTTCTTACATTGATAGCTATGGAGAAATTAAGACAGGAGAGTCTGACATGGTCAGCAGCAGCGAGCTTTCTGGGTCCTCTGGAAGGAGATGAGGATGTGGAGGAGGAAGGAGATGGAGCAGAGGGTGTGGGTGAGGATGTTGGCAGTGAAGGTAAGTCAAGGTCAGTCTCGAGTTTATTGTCCTTCAGGATCCCATTGCCCCCTTTCCCTTATTCTGACACATTCTCCCTCCCACTGTGACATCCTAGGTCCAGGAAGATGGGGTATCAAATCCATATCAATCTTAATGGTATGCAATTCAGCAAGATAATTTCTAATAATATCCTTTATTTCTTCTTCAATTCTTTTGAAGTCTTTTTCACTTTTGATACTAGTTATAATGTGTTTTCTCTCAAATCAAATTGACTAATGGTTTATTTACTTTATTGATTTTTTTAAGCTCCTAGTTTTATTTATTAATTCAGTAGGGTTTTTCATCTCAATTTTGTTAATTTTTTAATTGTTGAGATCTCTTTTTTGGTGTTTAAATGTCTATTTTAAACAGTTTGCTGATTTTCTAGTACTTTCTATTGTGTTTCCATTTCATTAATCTGTTCTTTTATATTTTTGTTAATCAGAAATAAACTTAAATGAAATGAATGAATATTTACAAATATATATATATAATGCTAACCTAACAGAATAAGAAGCAGACTGTTTAAACAACCTAATTTCAGAGAAAGAAATTGATCAAGTCAAAAATGAGCTTCCAAAGAAAAAATCCAAGGCTGGATGGATTCAGAACTGAAGACTATCAAACATTTGAAGAACAATTCATTCAAAATTACATAATTATTTATTATAGTTCTCAGAAATTCACTGAACCTCTTTGATGAACCCTATAATCCAATTACATAAATTATTTTTTAAATAGCAAAATAAAGGATTCTACCAAATTTCTGAGGCCAGTAGGTGGTGCCATAGAGAATTAAACTCTGGGCTCAGAATCGGGAAGATGAGTTAAAACCAGCCTCACACTGGCTATATGATCCCTGAGCAAGACATTTAAACCTGTTTGCCTCAGGTTCCTCATCTATCAAATGAGCTAGAGAAGGAAATGGCAAAACTCTCCACTATCTTTGCCAAGGAAGCCTCAAATGGCTTCACAAAGTGTCAAACATATACAAACCAGGGAGAATCAAAACAGAAAAAGAAAACTTTAGACCAATATCCTTAATGAACACAGAAGCAAAAATTTTAAATAAAATATTAGCAAAGAGGCTTAAAAACTATATATCAAAAATATGATACATTATGACCATGATTGATTTTTATTAGGAATGAAGGTTTACTAATAGGAAAGCTATAAACTGAATTAACTATATTAATATCAAAATCAACAAAAATCATATAATCAAATAAACAGATGCAAAATAAAAACTTTTAACAAAATATTACATCCATTTCTGTGCTTTTTATTATTTTTTTAAATAACTTTTTATTGACAGAACCCATGCCTGGGTAATTTTTTACAACATTATCCCTTGTACTCACTTCTGTTCCGACTTTTCTCCTCCCTCCCTCCACCCCCTCCTCCAGATGGCAAGCAGTCCTATACATGTTAAATATGCTACAGTATATCCTAGATACAATGTATGTGTGCAGAACCAAACAGTTCTCTTGTTGCACAGGGAGAATTGGATTCAGAAGGTAAAAATAACCCGGGAAGAACAACAAAAATGCAAGTAGTTTACATTCATTTCCCAGTGTTCTTTCTTTAGGTGTAGCTGCTTCTGTCCATCATTGATCAATTGAAACTGAGTTAGATCTTCTCTTTGTCAAAGAAATCCACTTCCATCAGAATACATCCTCATACAATATCGTTGTTGAGGTATATAATGATTTCCTGGTTCTGCTCATTTCACTCAGCATCAGTTCATGTAAGTCTCTCCAAGCCTCTCTGTATTCATCCTGCTGGTCATTTCTTATAGAACAATAATATTCCATAACATTCATATAACACAATTTACCCAACCATTCTCCAATTGATGGGCATCCATTCATTTTCCAGTTTCTAGCCACTACAAACAGGGCTGCCACAAACATTTTGGCACATACAGGTCCCTTTCCCTTCTTTAGTATCTCTTTGGGGTATAAGCCCAGTAGAAACACTGCTGGATCAAAGGGTATGCACAGTGTGATAACTTTTTGGCCATAATTCCAGATTGCTCTCCAGAATGGTTGGATTCGTTCACAACTCCACCAACAATGCATCAGTGTCCCAGTTTTTCCGCATCCATTTCTGTGCTTTTTAAGATAGAAAATAGAGAAAGAAATGAACCTTTCCTTGAAATGATCATACTATATATCTAAAATCAAAAACTACCATTATATGTAATGGAAATAAACTTGAAGCCCTTTCCAGTAAAATCATTAGTGAAACAAGGATGTCAAATATCACCACTTCTATGTGACCCGTGATAGGAATACTGATTATAGCAACATAACAAGGAAAAAAAAACTTGGGGAATAAGTATAGACAAAAAAATTATCACTTTGCTCACATATGATATGAATATATATATACATAAAGTCTGTACATAAACATAAACATACATAACGCTAGAGTCAAATAAAAATTAACTGAAGTAATTTCAACAAAGAAACAGCAGAATATAAAATAAATCTACACGAATCACCAGTATTTCTAATACCAATAAGACCCAACAAAAAGAGATGGAAGAAGAAACTCCATTTAAAAGAAATAAACTTACATGAAATGAATGAATATTCATATTCATATATATATGTATATATATACAATATAAAATACTTGAGTTTATTTTCCAAAATGCAAATGATAATTAGGTAAACACAACAGCAAACTGCAATTTATAGAAATAAAGACAGGCCCAAATGCCTGGAAAAATTCGTTGTTTGTAACTGAGAACATCCAATATGATAAAAAAAAAAAACATAATGCTACATAAATTCATTTACTTAGTCAATGCCATATCAAATTACCAAAAAATTACTTTATAGTGCTAGGAAAAAATAATAATGAAATTTATATAATATAAAAAGTCAAGACTCTCAAGAGAACTAATGAAAAAAAGAGAAATAAAGAGGGCCTAGCAGAACCCAGTCTAAAACTATACTATGTAGCTAATGATTATTAAATTCTACTATTTAATTTATTTATATTAAAATAAATTATATAAATAAAATTATTAGTATTATTAAAATAATGTAACACTCATTTTAGAGCAATAAATCCAACGGAGGAAATTGAATACTTAACACATAGAAGCAAGTACTCCAGTTTTCAATAAAAACCAAAACTCCATCTGCTGAAAAGAGGGCTTCCTACTTGACTTGAAGGGAAAATTGAACACTATGAGAGAAGTTAGATTTATACATATAATATAGATATAGTTATATTATATAAATTGTATTTATATCATATATATGACCTGCCCCCCCCCCGGCTCCCTTTTTCCCCAGTATCCCTTCCATAGCCCCCTGATGACTTTGGCCCAGTCATCTTTCTCAGAGGTGGGGCCCACCAGGGCACCCCCAGCAGAGCAGTGAGCTTAGCCAAAGGCTTGAGCTGGTCTCAAGGGGCCCAGCACCCAGCTGAGTTATGTCACTGGCAGGGGCTGGGGCCCTGGGGCTCCTGAGAGCAGGCTGACTGAGGAGAGCTGGGGACAACTGTGGGAGGGCAGTACAAGGCCTCTGGGCTGGGAGGCCTGGGGTCCTATATATAGTATATCATATCTAATATAGTATATCATATATAATAGTATATAAATATAAAGTATAGCATAAAATACATAATGTGTGAAATATATTTTGAAATATTCCAAATCATCACTAATAGAAGAAATACAAATTGAAATAGTTCTCATATTCTATATGCATTTCAATAGCCAAGATGACAAAAAAGAAAAATTAAAAATATCAGAGGGGCTCTGAGCAAAGAAGCCCAGTGATGCCCCATTGTGGACATGTGAATAAGCACAAATATTCTGAAATCAATTTAAAATATACCAAACCGTGTGTGTGCTTTGACACAGATTGCCACGTTGCTAGGTCCAAACTCATAAGAGATCACCCAGGCTCGTGTCCATATGACCCCAGACTTGGATGTGGGTGAGAAGAGGAAGTTTCTGTCCCCTCTGGCCCGGCCACATTGCCAGCTCACACACAGCCCATGGGGCCATTTGACTAACACTGGAATTGGGGGTGTACTGAATGCACCCTCCCCTCTGCCCACCTTTCACTGCCCTCCCAAGGGCTGCTGGGCCAGGACTGAGCTGGACAGGGCAGAGAAATGGCCATATGTGCTTCATGGTGTGCCTACATCTCACTTGGGTTTGGGGAATTCCTGCTTGTGCTGGATCACGGGCCCCAGAGCTTCCCTCAGGTTTCCTCTTCAGGCTGGGACTTGGGGGGAACCGAGCGAAGAACTGGGACCGACCCTCTTGTTTTCTCTGACACAGGATGGCCACGTTCCCCTGGACGGCCCCATTGAGGGCAGCCACGTGGTTATTTATGGCCTCAGTTATTTATGGCCTCAGCACAGGAAGGGGACTACCGCTGACAGGAAGGCCATGTTTCTCCCCAATGCTGACATGACCAAGCTGAGCAGGGGGTTTGTGGCTATTTCTAGAAACCAAAGCCCAGACCAGAGACTGAGGTTCCTTCTAAGCACCTGACTTCTGGGGAGAAGGGATTCTGCCATGGCTTCTCCTCCCACCATCAGAAGCCCCCCACCATCACCTCTGTCCTGGGTGCTTCAGGAAGGAGCAGGACGGCTTCATCTCCAGGATCCCTGGCCCCTGATATCCTGGACAGATGGGAGTCTGAGGGCAGAGTCCCTTCTCCCCATAGGAATGGGGTACAGGACATCCCAAGGACAAATTAGGGCATGTGGAGAGCTGGCAGGGGCTCAAACATCAGCTAGGACTAGAGGCAGCTGGTCCGGACTCAGGAAGATCTGAGCTCCAACGTTAGCTTAGGTCTTCCTAGCTTTGTGGCCCTGATGAATCTCCTAGCCTCAGCCTGCCTCAGTTTCCTCATCTGTGAAATTCCAGATAATGACAAAGAACCAGCACAGTGCCTGCATACAGGAAGCACCATATAAATGTGCACTCTTTACTCTTATTCATTCTAACCTGAAACCCAGGGAGCCCAAATGATTTCTCCCAAGGCTTGCTTCAAGGGCCTAGCAGAAGGGGGATTGAACCCCAGGCCTCCCAGCCCAGAGGCCTTTTACAGACCTCCCACAGTTGTCCCCAGCTCTCCTCAGTCAGCCTGCTCTCAGGAGCCCCAGGGCCCCAGCCCCTGCCAGTGACATAGCTCAAGGTGGGGTGCTGGGCCCCTAGAGACCAGTTTAAGCCTTTGGCTAAGCTCACTGTTCTGCTGGGGGTGCCCTGGTGGGCCCCACCTCTGAGAAGAATGACTGGGCCAAAGTCATCAGGGGGCTATGGGAGGGATCCTGGGAAAAAGGGAGCAGGGGGCAGGTCATCTCTCTTACTCTATGCCTGGGTCTGAAGCCCTGCTCACTCAGCCAGGTCTTCTCTGTAAATAAGGCTTCATGATGCTTTCATGGGGTGTCTCCTGCTGTTAGGAGGAAGTGGCTGAGCAGCCTTTATTCCTGTTTCAGGGCTCCTGTCTTGCCCTAGGACCTTTCTCCTCTCTAAGTTATTCTCCACCTTGAATAGTGCAGACCTTCTCCTTCCTCCCAGACGTCTCTTTCTCTCCCAACATGCACTGAAGCATGAGACTAATAAAATCAGCCTTGACCATTGCTTGCCTGCATGTCCCAAGTATTTCTTCATTAAAAACCAAGGTTCTTACAGAGGAATCCCATTTGTTTCTAAGGAAAAAGCCAGAGTTAAACAAAAAATTTGATCTCCAACCATAGGACTCAAGAGAAGCAGAAAAAGGTAAAAGGAACTCTTGAGAACTATATCTCTGTTGTGGATATACAAAAAAAAACCACATGTGTAATTTGATTTTACTGATATAACATAAAAATAGGGAAGTAGAAATGGAAAGTCAGAAAAAGGGAAAAGGGGAGATAAAAAGAGAAAAAGTACATCCCATGATGAGGCAAAGGAAACCTATCATATCTGAGGGAACTTAGAGAGGGGGAGGAACATTGTATGAATCTTACTCTCATCAGAGTTGGCCCAAAGAGGAAATAACTGACATATTTGTTTTACAGAGAATCTTCTCTCACCTCATTAAAAAGTGGGAGAGGAAAAGGGAAAAGGAAAAAGAGTAATAAGGGAAGAGTACAAGAAAGGGGAAGGGATTCAAATGGAGGAGGAAGGGATCCTAAAGAGGGAGAGCTGTGTGACACAAGTGGGACCCATAAGTTTAATACTAGGGAAGGGGGGAAGAGGGGCAAGAAAAAGAAAAGCATAATCTGGGGATATGGGATGGCAGGAAATACAGAATTAGCAATTTTAACTGTAAATGTGAATGGGATGAACTCTCCCATAAAGCAGAGGCAGATAACAGAATGGATCAAAAGTCAGAACCCCACAATATGTTGTTTACAGAAAACACATTGAAAACAGGGAGTTATATACAGAGTAAAGGTAAAAGGCTGGAGCAGAATCTATTTTGCTTCAGGTGAAGTCAAAAAAAGCAGGGGTAGCCATCCTTATCTCAGATCAAGCAAAAGCAAAAATTGATCTAATTAAAAGACATAAGAAAGCAAACTATATCTTGCTAAAGGGTACCATAGACAATGAAGCTATATCAATATTAAACATATATGCACCAAGTGGTATAACATCTAACTCCTAAAGGAGAAGTTAAGAGAGTTGCAAGACTATTTGCTGTTTCAGCAAATTAATAGGCCCTGATGAATCTCCTAGCCTCAGCCTGCCTCAATTTCCTCATCTGTGAAATTCCAGATAATGACAAAGAACCAACACAATGCCTGCATACAGGAAGCACCATATAAATGTGCACTCTTTACTCTTATTCATTCTAACCTGAAACAGCAAATACAGCAAATACTATAGCAAAACTATAATAGTGGGAAATCTCAAACTTGCACTCTCAGAATTAGACAAATCAAACCACAAAACAAATAAGAAAAAATTAAAGAGCTAAATAGAATATTAGAAAAATTAGGTATGATAAATCTTTGGAGAAAACTGAATGGTGACAGAAAGGAGTATACTTTCTTCTCAGCAGTTCATGGAACCTACACAAAAATTGACCATAGGTCATAGGTCATAGATCATAAAGACCTCAAAATTAAATTCAGGAAGGCAGAAATAGTAAATTCTTTCTTTTCAGATCATGATGCAATAAAAACTACATTCAACAAAAACTTAGGGGTAAATAGACCAAAAAGTGATTGGAAACTAAATAATCTCATCTTAAAGAATGATTGGGTGAACAGCAAATTGTAGACACAATTAATAATTTCACTCAAGATAATGACAAAGATAAGACATCATACCAAAATTTGTGGGATGCAGCCAAAGTGGTAATAAAAGGAAATTTTATATCCTTAGAGGCTTACTTGAATTAAATAGAGAAAGAGAAGATCAATGAATTGGGCTTGCAACTTAAAAAGCTAGAAAAAGACCAAATTAAAAGTCCCCAATCAAATACTAAGCTTGAAATACTAAAATTAAAAGGAGAAATTAATAATATTGAAAGTAAAAAAACTATTGAATTAATAAATAAAACTAAGAGTTGGTTTTATGAAAAAACCAATAAAATAGATAAACCTTTGGTAAATCTGATTAGAAAAAGGAAAGAGGAAAATCAAATTGTTAGTCTTAAAAATGAAAAGGGGGAACTTTCCACCAATGAAGATGAAATTAGAGCAATAATAAGGAGTTACTTTGCCTAATTTTATGCCAATAAATTTGATAACTTAAATGAAATGGATGACTACCTCCAAAAATATAGACTTCCCAGATTAACAGAGGAGGAAGTAAATTGCTTAAATAGTCCCATTTCAGAAAAAGAAATAGAACAAGCTATTAATCAACTCCCTAAGAAAAAATCCCCAGGACCAGATGGATTTACATGTGAATTCTACCAAACATTTAAAGAACAATTAGCCCCAATGCTACATAAGCTATTTGAAAAAATAGGGAATGAAGGAGTCCTACCAAATTCCTTTTGTGACACAGACATGGTACTGATACCTAAACCAGGTAGGTTGAAAACAGAGAAAGAAAATTATAGACCAATCTCCCTAATGAATATTGATGCTAAAATCTTAAATAAAATATTAGCAAAAAGATTACAGAAAATCATCCCCAGGATAATACACTATGACCAAGTAGGATTTATACCAGGAATGCAGGATTGGTTCAATATTAGGAAAACTATTAGCATAATTGACTATATCAATAACCAAATTAACAAAAAACATATGATCATCTCAATAGATGTAGAAAAAGCATTTGATAAATTCTACATCTATTGAGATGATCATATGTTTTTTGTTAATTTGGTTAACAAAAAACATATGATCATCTCAATAGATGTAGAAAAAGCATTTGATAAAATCTAACATCCATTCCTAATAAAAAAAACCCTTGAGAGGATAGGAATAAATGGACTTTTCCTTAAAATAGTCAGGAGTATATATTTAAAACTGTCAGTAAGCATCATATGCAATGGGGAAAAATGAGAACTTTTCTCAGTAAAATCAGGAGTGTAGCAAGGTTGCCCACTATCACCATTATTATTCAGTGTTGTATTAGAAACACTAGCCTCAGCAATAAGAGGTGAGAAACAGATTAAAGGGATTAGAGTAAGTAATGAGGAAACCAAAATATCACTCTTTGCAGATGATACAATGGTATACGTAGAGAACCCCAGAGATTCTACTAAAAAACTATTAGAAATAATTCATAACTTTAGCAAAGTTATAGGATACAAAATTAATCCACATAAATTCTCAGCATTTTTATATATCACCAACAAAATCCAACAGCAAGAGATACAAAGAGAAATTCCATTCAAAATAACTGTTGAGAGCATAAAATATTTGGGAATCTACCAAAGGAAAGTCAGGAATTATATGAGCAAAATTACAAAAAACTTTCCACACAAATAAAGTCAGATTTAAATAATTGGAAAAATATTAAGTGGTCTTGGATAGGCCGAGCAAATATAATAAAGATGACAATACTCCCTAAACTAATCTATTTATTTAGTGCCATACCAATCAGACTCCCAAGAAACTATTTTAATGACCTAGAAAAAATAACAACAAAATTCATCTGGAAAAACAAAAGGTCGAGACTCTCAAGGGAATTAATGAAAAAAAATCAAATGAAGGTGGCCTAGCTGTACCTAATCTTGAAGTGCCCAGGTGAAAGAAAAACAGGACAGCCAAAATAATGAAGTTTTAAGAGCGTTTATTGCTAGCTAGCGACTAAATTCCAACACCAAGACTGGAGGGGTCAGTAATGAGTTGCCTCAGAGCCATATATTTATAGAAAGAAGAGAGAGAGACATCAAAATGTTTCTTGATACATTTGTCATAATAAAGGAATTTCTATTCTAAACAGGAGGCAAAAAAAGTTATCACTCTAAGGGGGTCATTCTCAGGCAGCAGCAAACAGTATTTCTTTAAGCTTATCAGTTGTCAAGGTCTTAGGACTCTCAGGACAGTACATCTGGGTTGTTAAAAATACCATCTGCATTAGGGAGTGAAAAACTAGTAATAAAATTCTAACTACAAAGATTCAAGATTATATTTCTCACGGTCCCATTTGGGGTGCTTTTCCACTTCAATCTAAAACTATATTATAAAGCAGCAGTCACCAAATCTATTTGGTATTGTCTAAGAAATAGATTAGTTGATCAATGGAACAGGTTAGGTTCACAAGACAAAATAGTCAACTATGACAATCTAGTGTTTGACAAACCCAAAGAGCCTAACTTTGGGGATAAGAATTCATTATTTGACAAAAACTGCTGGGAAAACTGGAAATTAAGTATGGCAGAAATTAGGCATGGACCCAGACGTAACACTGTATACCAAGATCAGATCAAAATGGGTCCATGATTTAGGCATAAAGAACGAGATCATAAATAAATTAGAGGAAAATAGAATAGTTTACCTCTCAGACTTGTGGAGGAGGAAGTAATTTGTGACCATAGATGAACTAGAGATCATTACTGATCACAAAATAGAAAATTTTGATTATATCAAATTAAAAAGCCTTTGTACAAACAAAACTAATGCAAACAAGATTAGAAGGGAAGTAAAAACTGGGAAAATATTTTTACAGTTAAAGTTTCTGATAAAGGCCTCATTTCCAAAATATATAAAGAATTGACTCTGATTTATAAGAAATCAAGCGATTCTCCAAGTGATCAATGGTCAAAGGATATGAACAGACAATTTTCAGATGATGAAATTGAAACTATTTCCACTCATATGAAAGAACTATTTCCAAATCACTATTGATCAGAGAAATGCAAATTAAGACAACTCTGAGATACCACTACACCCCTGTCAGATTGGCTAAGATGACAGAAAAAAATAATGATGAATGTTGGAGGGAATGCGGGAAAACTGCATTGATGGTGGAGTTGTGAATGAATCCAATCATTCTGGAGAGCAATCTGGAATTATACCCCAAAAATTATCAAACTGTGCATACCCTTTGATCCAGCAGTGCAACTACTGGGCTTATACCCCAAAGAGATACTAAAGAAGGGAAAGGGACTGTATGTGCCAGAATGTTTGTGGCAGCCCTGTTTGCAGTGGCTAGAAACTGGAAAATGAATGGATGCCCATTAATTGGAGAATGGTTGGGTAAATTGTGATATATGAATGTTATGGAATATTATTGTTCTGTAAGAAATGACCAGCAGGATGAATACAGAGAGGCTGGGAGAGACTTACATGAACTGATGCTAAGTGAAATGAACAGAACCAGGAGATCATTATATACTTCAACAACGATACTGTATGAAGATGTATTCTGATGGAAGTGGATTTCTTCGACAAAGAGAAGATCTAATTCACTTTCAATTGATCAGTGATGGACAGAAGCAGCTACACCCAAAGAAAGAACACTGGGAAATGAATGTAAACTGTTTGCATTTTTAATTTTCTTCCCCGGTTATTTTCACCTTCTGAGTCCAATTCTTCCTGTGCAACAAGAGAACTGTTTGGTTCTGCACACATATATTGTATCTAGGATATACTGTGCCATGTGGGGGAAGGGGTGGAGGGAGGGAGGGAAAAAGTCGGAACAGAAGTGAGTGCAAGGGATAATGTTGTAAAGAATTTTTTTTTCAAAATTAAAAAAAAAAGAAAAGTAAACAAACAGATGGAAACAATGAGAACTCTTCAGCCTGGACTTCCATCTCTTATTCATTTGCCTAGAGAATGGTCTCTTTGGGTTATAGACATTAACAACTGTTTCTATCCTACCCTTCTAGATAAGGAGGATATGAAAAGATTTGCCTTTTCAGTGCCCAGCATTAACTTAGCTGAGCCTTATAAATGATATGAATGGACGGTTTTGCCACAAGGAATGAAAAATAGCCCTACTATGTGTCAAAGGTATGTTGCTCTGGCTCTTACTCCAGTAAGAAAAGCATTTCCAAATGTTATGTTGTAACATTACATGGACGATATATTGGGGTGTGCACCTGAGGAACAAATGTTAGAAACATGTCTACCAAAGACTGTAGAAACACTAAGCAATTACAAATTGCATATAGCTTCAGACAAAATCCAAAGGCACACTCCTTTTCAATATTTAGGAAATGAAGTATACCCTAAGGTACAGTACAAAAACTGTCCTTAAGAACAGAGAAGCTAAACATCTTAACTGACTTTCAGAAATTGAGAGGAGATATCCAATGGATGCATCCAGTGTTAGGCTTGCCTACCTATCAATTGCAACCGTTATATGACATTTTACAGCTACAAAAGAAGCTCTCTGCCGCAGCATGCTGAGGCAAGAAGACTTCAGGCTCAAGACTCCAGAGTCCAGGATTCATCTTTGATGAGCCACATGGCAGCTTGCCTGCCTCCTTCACTTCTCCTCCTAAAGACTAAGTACTTTGACTAATCCTGACTCTGGGTATTTTCCTTGTTATTCTTTACTCAAGGAAGCTACTCTTCAGGAAACTGACTTATTCATGAGGAGCTTGAAGGCCATTCAAACCTTTAGATATTTTTCTGATTGAACTGCTTCCTCACCATCCCTCCCACATCTCATACTTGCGAATTTCATTTTTCAACCCTGAGAATCTTTTGTGGTCTTTGTCCTACCCATTGGATTGACATTTTCATTTTCTTTCATACACTCCTCATTTTTGTCTCATACTCTCAATCCCAAGACTTTGTCCTGGGTCCTCTCCTTCTCTCTCCCTGCACTTGCTGTCTTGGTGATCTCACCAGGATTCAATTTGCATTCAGATGATATTCAGAGCTACATATCCAGGCCTTCTCTGTCTCAGTTTAAAAGTTTTAAAATATTTAATATTTGGGCAGCTAGATATTGCAGTGGATAGAGCACCAGCCCTGGACTCTGGAGAACCTGAAATCTGGCCTCAGATAACACTCACTTTTTACCTGGGATAAGTCACTTAACACCCAATTGCCTCACAATCTCCCTCAATTTAATATTTTTATTTTCCATAGTGACATGTAGAATAATTTTTACATCTGTTTTTAAAACTTTGAGCTCCAGATTCTCTCTCTTCCTGTCCACTCCCACCCCTGTTAAAAAGGCACCTTTGAAGATATACAAAATTTTCCATAAAAGTCATGTTGTGAAAGAAAACATGGAATTCCCTCACCCCACTCAAACCTCAAGGAAAATAAAGTTTAAAAAAAGGGGATGCTTCAATCTGTAGTTGGACACAATTAGTCAATTCTCTGTGCTTGGATAGCATTTTTCATCATATGTCCTTCAAAATAGTCATGGGTCATTTTGTTGCTGAAAATAGCAAGGTCATTCATGGCTAATCATCACACAATGTTGCTATTACTTTGTACATGGTATATTTAAGTTTACTTGAGAACTTTCCAGGTTTTTCTGAGAGCATCCTACTCATCATTTCCCATGCAACAATAATATTCCATCTTAATCGCATATCAGAGTTTATCCAGCTATTCCCCAGTTAATGAGAATTCCAGCAATTTCCAGTTCTTTGCTCTGAGAAGAGAAATATTATAAATATTTTTGTAAAAATAGGTCTTTTTCCTTAAAAAAAAATCTCTCTTAGGATTCATCCCTGGCAGTGATATTATTAGGTCAAAGGATATGCATGATTTTGTGGCCCTTGTGGCATGGCTCATATCTTTAAATCACATTTATCAGTTGGGGAATGGCTCTTTTTTAAAAATAAGTTTGACTCAGTTCCCTATACATTTGAGAAATATGGCCTTCAACAGAGAAACTTGCTTCAGAATTCTTTTTCCAATTATTATTACTTACCTGTATTTCTCTCCTCTTTATTATTCCTTTATCTTTCTCACCCTGATCCTCCTCAAAGATATTTGCTACTGATAACCATCTCTCCCAATATGCTCTCTCTTCTATTACTTTCCCTCCTTCCCACATCCCTTTGCCCTCCTACGATCCTGAAGGATAAGACAGAATTCTACATTAATATTCAGTGTATATGTCATTGTCTCTTTGAGCCAATTCTGATGAAAGTAAGGTTATCATCCTCCAGTACGTAGAACCATGTCTCTCATGTAATCATCCTAAAACGACATTTTGGGAAGGGTGTTCCAATTAGTGATTTCATAAGACTTTGTCAAGCACTTGCTGTGTTTAGGGAACTGAGGGAAAAGTCCAGTTCATACAAAACCTTTGGCTCTTCTCAGGGAGCTCACAGTCAAGGAAATAGACGGAGAGGCTGAAGAGCCCATTTCTGGGAAAGCTATGATGCAATGGAATGGAAGTACCATGGAGAGACTTGAGCATGCATAGATATTCTCTAAATGATGTGGTTTGCTAAACATGTGGTGAAAAGGATGCTTTTTCAATTATTTGTAATCACAGCTAGAGGCATCTTCATAAACCTGAGTTGACTTCTCTTGAGTTGCCATTTGGGGATCACAGTGATTCCTTTATTCACTGTATCTGATGAGAGAAAGTAAGAGGTCCTTGGGGCCTTCTCTATTCCAACGCCATGTGGCTTTACCAAAGGGTTTTGGTTCTAGTCATCTAAATTTGTTATTTTTTATTTTGAGTGAATAAATAGGCCTTTCAGTCAAGTATGTTTCAAAAGGTTAGGGAGGGGACTTCCAGTGTTTTCAGTCAGTTCAGCACTGAAACCCTAAAGACAAGGAGCGACCTTCAGGAATGACTTTCTGAACCTAGGCTTAGTAGCAGCTAAAACAAGGAATCATCCAGATGTCAGGATATATCTGGATGTCAACTTAGAGGGACCAATGTTAATAGGGATTTGGGTAAAATAATTGGATATTCATTTTCCTATATCTTTGAATAAAATGTTCTTTCAATATTAAGTGGTTAAATTGAACTGTAGAGTAAGTGACTAGCTTCTGATAGTGGTGAATGCAAACATAAAGGAAATGGAGCAGATATGAGAGCAAGCTGAGGTTGTAGAGAAAGAATATTCCCTAACTCCCCCAGGGTATAGTGGAACCCCTCTTCAAGCCCTGGAATAGCCATCACCAGAATCTGGTGATATCACCTTTTGAGACCAGACTTAGACTTGTGTCTCTAATTGCAAAATGAATTGGTTCTGGCTGTGTATAATGCTTTAACAATTGCATAGAGAGGTGATATTGAAACTGAGCTAAAACAGCTCATTCTATTGTCCCATAATGTCAAGTTTTTCTGTGTTCTCTTACAATAATTAATGTATTTATAAGGAATCATTTTGAAAAGATGTCTTAATAATTTAGTTTTCACTGGAATGCCTCATTTATCTCCTAATAGAAGTGTGGGAGAATACTTTTTAGATTGCCAAATATCCCCTAAAGCAGCTTAGGCTATTATGAAATTAAATGTCATGAAAGAAGGAGAAACTGGGACCTTAGAACTTCATCCACCTTATAGGTGGGATCTGCATGCCAGGCAAATGTGGCTTTTGTTTCCTCCCTTGAGGAGGATCTGCCTTCCATGTAGGTATGGGGAGAGAATGATCGAGTCCCACAGTTTCGATGCTCAGACATAGTGGCTCCAGGGAGCGCGGTGTGAAGTTTGTTTCCAAATGCAAGAGACCTAGATAAGCAGCAGAACTTGTATCTAGCTCCTTTTAATAAAAATCTGAAGCATCTGTTAAGATGCGAATATTTTCTAGCCAGAAGTCAAAAGAGGGCATTGGAGACACAGAGATCTGATTGCTTGGAACCAGATTACCAACACTCCATGTAGTGTCCTGTTCAAATTCCGAGGTTTTAAAAACACTTAAGATCTGGAATGTCAGTGTTCTTCCCCTGGGACTTTGTCCTATCTCTTCATTTATTTGGTTTGGGATAGATCATTCTAAAAAGGGCACTGGAAGCTCACTTCAGCAAAAGATGGTGGTTCGCATTATAATCCCTACTGCTGGGGAAGCTGTGACTAGAGGTTCTTTTGAGCTTGGAAATTATGAGTTATGTCCATCAGAGGTGTCAGTACTATGGTATTAATATGGTGGATCCCCAGTGGATGTGTATGTTGGGGAGAGAGGACCAGATTGCTTAAAGGAAGGTGAATCAAAGTGGTGAAAACAGCAGATCAATGTTCCCATGAGTAGTCACTGTACTCAATTTGGTAAGATAGGAAACCAAGTCAATTAAAAGTTTACTTTTTAAAAATACTAGTGCAGGTCTCCTAGAAATTGATAGAAAAAGACAGGAGAAATGTTGCCTTACAAAAGAGACAGACCTTCCTCCAAAAGGAGACTCTTATCACTATATTTTGCTTATCCTCTAGGAAGGATTACCATTTAAAATAAATGTTTCTCACTTCCTTCCTGCACACAAGGAATTTACAGCTTGAAATTAGCAATTATGTCCCCAGTTTTGCTAGAACCTTGGATAGCTCCATACTACAAGTTGCAGCTGATCATTTCTTCAGAGCCCTTTCCCTGCATCCTGACCCCATCTAAAGTCTCCAGCAGTCTCTGAATCTACTGCTTCTGCTATTTGGCCTAATAATAAACACTAAAAGCAGAGATTCTCCAAGAGCCTGCAGCACCAACAAAACATCATCAAAACCATTGGTCAGAGCAAATGGTAGAAAGGATCATTTCCTTGGCAGTATACTTTCCGGGGACAGCACAGAGATGATGGTGTTGACACACAATTGCCAGAGATAGCTCATTGTTTGGGAATCTTCAAGAGAAAGTGTGAAAAAGAAGAGGTATTAGAGTAATTACTAAACTGAAGGGCTACAGAGCCATGTTCTGACTTCATTGTTGTGTGTTTGTGAAACCTAGACAGTGAACCAAAGCCATGCCAGGAAACTCAATCGCTTTTGCCTGAGGAAGATTATGAAGGTCACCTGGCAGCATAGAATTCCTGACTCTGAGGTCCTTTCTCAAGCTGAACTGCCAAGCATTTAAACTTTACTGCAGAGAGTCCAACTCTGATAGGCTGGTCATATTCAAATGCTGAAAGATTCCTTTACAGAGAATTCATCAGACAAATACTCAGGTGAAATTCAGAAAGAGTGATAAGGACATTCTCAAGGTCTCTCGAAGAACTTTGCAATTGATTGCATGACATGGGAGACACTGATACAGGACCACCTTACTCATGGCGTGCCCTCCTCAGGGAAGGCACTGTATTCTATGAGCAAAGAGAATTGCAGTAGTCTAGAAGAACATGGATTTAGAGATGTGCAAATTTGGAGACATCTCCACTCCAAAGTTCATGTAGACTATTTGTGCTGTTTTGTTTTGTGCTGAGGCAATTGGAGTTAAGTGACTCACCCAGAGTCACCCAGCTAAAAGGGTTAAGTATCTGAGACCACATGTAACTCAGGTCCCCCCTGTCTGGAGGGCTGGTGCTCTATCCACTCTGCCACTAAGCTCCTCTGACAATTTTGTTTTCAAGAAGTTCACAGTTTAATGGGGAGGAGTCAGCTTGCAAACAACTCTGTACTAACAAACTAGGGGATAAATTGGAAATGATCAACAGAGAAAAGGCAGAGGAATTAAAGAGGAGAGGGAAAGATTTTCTGTAGAAGGAATTTTTTCCTCCCGGAACTTGAAGGAAGCCAGGAAGCTAGGGAGCAGTAACAATAAAGGAGAATATTCAAGGCATAGAGTCATTGAAAATGCCTAGATTTTGGATGGAGTTATTATTCAAGGCATAGCAAGGAAGCCAGAATTACATGGTCCACAGCTAAGGAGGTATAGTAAAGGAAGATTGAAAAGGTTAATGTGGAGGATAGGGTATGAAAGTTCTTTGAAAGCCAAACAACAGAATATTTATATGATCCTGGAGGAATAGGAGCCACTAGAGTTTGTTGAATAGGAAGTTCACATGGTCACACTTCCATTTTAGAAAGATTATTTTAATTATTGATTTGAGGAGGGACTTGTAGTAGGGAGTCCAATCAATAAGCTTTTGAAACAATTCAGCTATTAAGTGCTGTGGTCCTGTCCCAGAATAATGGCAGTATCAAAGGAGAGAAAGGGAAATATGGGAGAGATATTTTAAAGGCAAAGTCATCAGGCCTTTGCAACTAGATGTATATATGGGGACGAGAGAGTAAGGAATAAAAAATGACACCTAGATTAAAAATTGGGTAACTGGAAGAATAGTGGCATCCTAAAAGCAATAGGAACTTAGAAGTAGGAAAATATTTTGGGAAAGGATGAGTTCAATTTTGGACATGTTGAGTTTAAGATGTCTGTGGGGTATACAGTTCAAAATATTCAGTAGCAATTGAGATGTAAGACCAGAGATCAGCAGAGATAACAGCTCTGCAATTATTCACCTATGAAAACATAAATTTATCTTAAAAGTCTCTGACTTCAGAGATATAGGCAATTGGTATGTGTGTGTGTATTCAATATTTTCAATTTTCAAAAGGTTAAATGTAAACTATCAACAATGAAAAATATACCATGTAACTAATTATGGATAACTAACTGAGACTTAGGAAGATATAGTCATATAGAAACCTTCCCTTCCTGCAGTATCCTATAAATGTGATATAGAGATCACTTGCAATCTTCTCTCCTCTTTTTGGCCTTTTCCCATTCAGAGATTGTCCTGAGTATACACAGTTCAGACGACCCAAATGACTTTATTATGTTGGTTCAAGGTAGAGTGTGTCTGCATGTGGCTGATCAGAAATACTAACTCACTCTATCCACAAACTGTAGCACTACCCTATAGCATATGGGCTAAGCTTGTTCATGTAACCTGAAGGAGAAGCTGAGAATGGCCTCTCCCAGCCTCAGAAGACACAGCCAGGGACATGATGGGATTATCTGCAAAGGCTCATAGTAGATCCCGACATGCTTACCCATGAACACCAGCAATGAGGTCCTCAGAGTAGTTCTCCCCAGGTCAAGAAACGGGATTTGCTAAAGAGAATACTCATGGAAGGAGAAGAAAATACTGACTAGGAGAAACAAGGGATTACACCTCTGCTCTAGACAGCTGCTGCTATCACTTAAAAGAAATATTTCTCATTGGATGTGAGATCCAGAGTGTTGTTCAGGGTGTATCTGAAAGCCAAGACCTGCTCACTAGCTACAAGGGCATGTACAAAAGCTTTATTTTGGGCTTCATCTTAAAGCAACACCAGCTATTCCCAGGTGTAGGAAAGAAATCCACTTTTCCTTCTTTATAATATGTGCTTCTTCTCCCTCCTCCTAATGGACTTCCAGAGAAAGGCAGAAGAGAAACAGGAACAAATGAGTAGAGATACTCACAAAATCCTGGTGTGGTCATGTGCAAATTGTGTCAACAGTGGAAAATGCAGCCTGAGGTCATTCATTTGAAGTAAAGCAACAGCAACAACAAAAGTAAATCATATTAAAACTTTGAACTAAATGGCAAAACAAGTTTTATTCTTTGATGGAAGAGAAGCCTCTTGGCAGTCTTTTCTTAGGAAGGTATCTGCCTGCCCACACTACTTAGGGAAGTGCTTCTGCCTCTCTCCTCAGCAACCCTCTGGCAGCTGCTGATGGAAGAGTGCAGGGACTTCATTCAGGTTAGGATTAGCAGCTGTTCCCCTTATAATGTTCCTCCCAGGTCTGCTTTCTCTCAAGTTCCTCCTTTCTGTCTCAGCCCAGTTTCAGCCTCTCAGGTCATATACCAAACCTAAAGACAGACATGACTTGGAAATGAGAAAGAAGTAGAACAGGCCCTGCCCATGTTGAACACTTTGGAGGTGCTTGGATCTTAAATTTGGTGATTGTGTGCTTCCTCCAGGTGCCGATAGTAAACCCCCAAGCTCTCTGATGGAGAGCACTTTCCTGTGCCTCCTTGTTATGGTTAATGTTACATTTATCATTGTTCATCTGTCTCATAAAGGCCGCTTGCTAGGCGCTAGGCATTACTCATTGTGTCTGATCCATGTACCTGAGTTAATGGCTCAGCAGGGCATTCTGTACATTGTAAAAGTGCTCCTGAAGGATATTCTACTATTTTTGGACTGGGGAAAGGAATTGAGGAGGAACAGCTGTAATCACTGGGAAGAAATGGAGGAGGAACAGCAATCCAAAAGGCCAAATGTGGAGCCAGGGCAGATGTGACTCCAACTGTAAGATTGCCTTTGGGAGGTCATGACTCTCAAGCATACCACAGTTTTATGGCAAAACAAGTTAAAGCATTCCCTGGCTGACCACAGGACCAGGCAAGTAAGCTCATTATTCTAGTCTGGGAGACATACAACTACATTGGTAACTCCGTTTGATACTGGCTCAGATGAAATTCAGAAATCTCGTCAGGATGGAAAAGAAGCTCCCAGTAGCCAGCAGAGGGCTTGGAGCTACTCATATTTGACTGAGCTTGAAAGGAGCCTAATATGGATATTTGAGACCAGATGACCTACACTTGCATTGAATTGGTCAGGATTTGAGTTCTTGTTTTGACAGAAACCCCTATCAGTGCTTTCTAAAATTGGGACAGTGAAAAGTCACAGGATGAAATGATGCCATATAGGTCTTTTCCTCATCCATTCCAAGAGAAGAATCAGGAGAAATTATATCCTCACATAAGCACAAGTTGGGAGCTGTCCTAAGTACTCCAACTCTTCATTCCATAAACCAGTCCCAGTCACTTCTCCAGGTCTCTTTTTGCTCAACTTCTCGAATGGACTCTTCTCAAATGAAATACTAACTCATCAATGATACTTCAAAGAGCTTTTCCTACTTAATTCAAAATCTTTGAAATTATCTTATTCAGTATATCAGTTATCCATTCTAAAATGATTACAGGAGGATCTAAGTTTTTAAGGAGAAATTTACCAGATTGGAGAAAGAAATATAGCAGAATTATAACAGTTAGGGTCTTCAGTCTAACCTTTAGAACAGACAAATCTAAAAAAAATTATAAATAAGATTTGAATAAAACTTTAGGAAAATTAGAGATACTAGTTCTTTGGAAATAAATGAATGGCAACATAAAAGATATCTACACACTTCTTAACTGTATATAGCAGATTTATAACAAATGATCTTGTATGGGGTATAAAGAATAACACACATACAAATGACTGGAAAGCAGAAATATCAAACATATCATCACAGTGTAATCAAAATAACATTGAACACAGGTTCCTGAAGACAGAATGAAAAGTAATTGAAGAATATGTAATACAATTCAAAGAACTGGAGCATAGAGGAATGGCAGAAAAATTTCATTAGGGAAATTGATTATGAGGCAAAATATTAACACTTATATAAGACTCTGAAAACAATTTTCAGAAATATAAGTATTTATGATGATTTTAAGAATACTATACTTTCTCTGTTTGTCTCTTTTATCATGACCATTTTTACCATAGCATTAGTAAAAATCATAGCTATCTTTCCTCTTTCGAGTTTAACTGAATGATAGCTCTGCTCTAGTACTTTATTTTTAAATTTATGTGTTAATTTGATTTCAAGAAATTAAAAAAGCATAATATAAAGAATAGGTGATTGAGAAAACAGCTATTCATTAACCAATGCATTCCAATTGTCTAACAAGTGAAATCAGATCTGCTTAGCTTAGGCCTTCATCATGAATCCAGGGAGACAGACATTTTTAAATATTAAAAATGATTAAAAAGAAAAGAATACAACATCAGGTAATCGGATTTCTAGTAGGATTAAAGGTTAGGAAGTTTCCAAGTTGAAAGGGGTAGAGTGAACAGGTACAATTCCTTGAAATCAGAAAATGAAATGCCGCCTTCCCAAAATGTCTGAAAGCAATCAAAGGAACCTGGAAATGAAATATGAAAACTGATTGATCAGTCAAGGACCAGTTTTGAGATAAAACAGATTACTTGAGGTGCACAATTGTGAGAAAATTTCTTGCATCAATCCTTGAATCTGACTGAATTTCAGGTCAATGTAACCTAGGTTATTGGATAAAAGTCTCTAAGTAGAATGAATAGTGTTCGAGTGTCCTAGCCATGCAGGGCTAGATTCAAACAATGCAAGATTTTCTCCATTTCCTGCAATTAGATAAAAATTTTCTCTTGATAAAAATTAGATTCATAATCAAATAGAAACCAAGCTAGCTACAGAATTGAGTCATAAGATGTTGTCAGTGTGATTTACTCAGTTTCCACATCATTCACTGTCATAATCCCCTCACTAGAGAGAATAAGTATCTTTTCTTTAATCTTGTGTTTATTATATAAAATGTTTGGGGGGGGGGGATTAAATAGATCCATCTACACATATGTGCCCTGGAGGTGATACCTCAGAGTTGTTTCAATTTATATTTCTCTAATTATGTGCTCTAATAATAGAGCATTTTATATGATCATGAATAGTTTTGAATTTTTCAATCTGCCTGTTCATATCCTTAAACTCTTTCTCAATTGGGGAATGACTCTTATTTTAGTAAATTAGTTAAATTCCCTATAATTTGGGAAAAATAAGGCCTTTATTAGAGAAATTTACCTTAAAATGTTTTCTCCAGTTTCCTATTTTCTTTTTAATTTTGGGCATATTGGTTTTGTGGAAATTTTTAATTTCATGAAATCAATATTATCTCTTTTGCCTTTCATAATTTTCTCTATCTTTTGTTTGGTAATAAATTCTTCCTTTTTCTATGCTTCCCTAATTTGCTTATGGTATTATCCTTTATGTCTAAATTATGTACCCATTTTGACCTTCTCTTGGCATATGGTGTGAGATGCTGATATTACTGTAATCACCCCTGCTCCTGGAGTATGGACCATCGGGTGTCTGGCCTCAGGTGCTCCATCTGACTTGGAACCTGAAAGTGAATGTAGCCAGAATCCTGCCCCACTGCTTCTGTATTGATCAGGACTGTGCCAGCTCTTTTGATGCAGGACTGCATGGAGGAAGCACAACTGGGCCTGGTATCCCTTATCAGCAGAGATTCCCTTAATATTTCCTAACTCAGAGATCCAACTCTCATCTTGTGTAGGTGAAAGTTTCTGTACTAGGGTTGGGGTCATCTTCCAACCTAGTTAGCCCTAGGGCTCACTGCTTGCTGTTCCAGTGGTGTTAGCTTGGAGAAGTTTACACTGTACTAAGGGCCAAATCTACCTCCTAGTCTCAGCAAGACTACTGTTCTGTTCCAACTCATATTTATTTTTAGTGGCTCTATATTTTCCCTGAGATGCAATTTTGCCTTGTTTGAGGAAGAAATCTGGAGAAGTTAAATTTTTCTGACCTAATCTGTCATCTTCCCCAAATCCTCTCCTGTCCTCTTTAACCAGGCTGGCTAAATATTTATTTGGTTAATCTTTTCAAACATCTTATATTTTTATCTTTTCCATAATTTTTTTTGTTTTTCAGATTATCTATTTCTCCTCTGTTTTAAAACATCTCCCGTATTATTCTTATATTATCTTGGTTTGTATTTTTCTAGCTTTTAGGAAATTCATATGTTTTATTACTCTTCCCTTTTCAATGTATTAATGGGTGTATTATGTGTGCTTTTTTTGCTCCCTAAAGATTGCTTTAGTTGCATTCCAGAGGTTTTGATATATTGTGTTATTAAAAAAAAATTCATACAACTACCAACTGCTACTATTATTATTTCTTTGATCCAGTCATTATTTTAGATTTTATTGCTAAATCATTATTTGGATCTGCAGTTTTTATTTATGCTCTGTGTAATGATTACTATTTTTATAGCATTATGGCCAGTAAAAGAGATTTTTACTATTCTTGCTTTTTCATTTATTTGCAACATACCTTATACTCTAATACGCTGCCAATTTTTATAAAAGTTGCATGTGGTTCTGAAAAATCTGTATATTCTGTGGTAGTAGCAGTTGTTAGGATGTCAAAAAGTCTTTTAGTTCCAGTTTCTCCAACAATGTTTTCAATTATCTCTTGCTTTTGTTTGATTTTGTATTGAATTTGTCTGGAACTTAGAGAGGGATGTTAAAGTTCCTTCTTGTTATTGTGTTATTATCTACATCTTTTAATTTAGATATTTTTTCTTTTTAAATTTAGTGTATAAGTTTAGTATTGATATTTATTATTCCTTTTATGCACAGTGCAGTTGTTTACTTATGTTGTGAATATTTGTTTTTGATCTGTCTGATAGCTAACTTTCAATTCCAACTTTGGGAAATTCACCTCATTTGTAGTCAGTTTTCTTCTAATCTCTCATTTCTATTTTGTTCATGTCTTTGCTATTTAAGTGTGTTTCTTGTAAACAAAAAAAAATACTTTTTTTTTCTCTTATGCACTCTTTATTGTTATTGGATTGTTTATCCATTTGCATATACATCTGTCCAAGATAGATTTATATTTTTCTTCATTTGCCTGAATTTTTTTTCTGAATTAGGATTTTTTATCTTCCTATATAAAGATAGCATATGTTTCTTCAATTATTTTTGTTTAATATATTTTGAGGTATCTGAGGTAGGATATATGAATGTTAGGTAACATTATTGTATAAGAAACAATCATGGATTACAGCATAGCAGTTTCATTCTTTTTGTGATTGCTTGCTGGCATTTTATTTTCTTTCTCAGTTTTGTTGGTTTTCATTCGATTTTACTTGGGCAGCGAGGTGATTTAATCCATGTGTGCATATATTGGATTTAACATCCATTTAACAATTTATTTAACATATATTGCCTAACTTGGCATCTATGGAGGGAGTGAGGGGAAGGAGAGGAAACTGAAATAAAAGATTTAGCATTGGTTCAAGTGGGAAAATCGTCTACGCATTGGTTTTGAGAATTTAAAACCTTTCATGAAAACAGAAAAGAAAGCTCTGTCCTAGGGAATCTCCAAGTAAAGGTCTTGTGGGCCTCCTGTCCACTAGACCATGGCATTGCATTGACAGGCACAACCATTAAGGGAAAAGAGATTATTTTTCCCCAAGATGGTGCTCTCCTCTGGGAAGAACATCATTCATTAGGCAAGGTGGATTGAGCCGGAATTGGTCCATCAGCTCTCCTGTCCGTGACATGGGGTCAGCACTCCCCACCCCCTCATCCCCTGCACTTTGAGTCCAAAGGAATGCTTCTTTGCTGGCTGCTAGTTGATGTGTGTGAGTGTCTCCTTGTCTCTGTGAGTGGGTGCGTGTGAGTGGATGTGTCTGGGAGCATGGGTGCATGGCCGCATGTGCCTGTGTGTGCTTGTGTGTCTTTCTAGATGTCGTAGGTGTCCAAGGAGCTGCTCTTCCTTAGAAGAGGGAATCCCAGTAAAAGTCTGGGATGAGGAAAGAGGGGTCCTGGCTGCTGTAATCATGGTGAGAGAAAGGTGCCATCTCCGAAGTTCTTGGAGCCTGGGGTGAATCTTCCGAGACCGTCTCGGTGAGAGAGGCCCAGATTTCCTGTTGAAGACTTTGGCCTTCTTGGGCTCCAGAGACAGGATTCCTTGGCTTGGAGGGCACAGAGGAGAGACAGTCGCTACTGGTCCCCTGGGAGGTTTCTGAGAGACAGCCAGATGCCTCCAGTAGGGAGAAGAGAGCCTCCTCAGGACTGGGCTCGTAAGTCATGGCAAGTGGAGAAGTGGAGGGCCCCATGGCCACATCTTCCAAGCTTGGCAGGCTCCTGCTATTGCTGCTGCTGGGAGGGGAGTGAAAGAGAGAATGCAAAGGTCGCTGAGACTGCTGAAGGGCACTCCAGAGAACAGGGATTGCATTCCTGCTGTCCGGGGAAGGAGCCTCTTGGACACCCAGCAGATGACCAGGGTCCTCAGAAGCTGCTTCTGAGAAGGTATAGGGGCTGGATGCTGCAGCTGTAAGAAGCTGGTCCTGGGCTTCTCCATTTTCCCCCCCTGAAAACCTTGCCTGCCTGTCTGAAGCCTGAGGAGACAAACTTCTCTTCTGGGGAACTCCCTCAGTCAGTGCTGAATCTTCCAGCTCTGTCTGGGTCAGATGGGACCAGATTTGCTCTTGAATACTTAGTTCTTCTTGGACTCCAGGGAAAGGGTGCAGAGGTAGTGATGGGTGGCAGTCCCCACTGGTGCCCTGCGAGCTTTCTGATGAAAATGTGGGTGCTTCCAGTAGGGAGAGCAAACCCTCTTGACTGGAGCCATAAGACACAACAAGTGGAGCAGTGGAAGTCTGCAGGCTGGGGTTCAGGGTCACAACTTGCAAGGTTGCCAGGCCATTGCTGTTGCTGCTGCTGGGAGTGGCCTGAAAGAGAGAGTGCAATGGTGTCTGGGATTGCTGGGGGGCACTCCAGAGAACAGGGATCCCGCTCCTGTTGTCTGGGGCAGGAGCCTCTTGGACACCCAGCAGGTGGCCAGGGACCTCAGAAGCTGCTTCTGAGAAGGTATAGGGGCTGGATGCTGCAGCTGTAAGATGCTGGTCCTGGGCTTCTCCATCATCCCTTCCTGAACACCTTGTCTGCCTGCCTGAAGCAGGAGATAAACGTCTCTTCTTGGAAGCTCCCTCAGCCAGTGCTGAATCTTCCAGCTCTGTCTGGGTCAGATGGGGCCAGATTTGCTCTTGAACACTTGGCTCTTCTTGGACTCCAATGACAGGGTGCAGAGGTAGTGATGGGTGGCAGTCCCCACTGGTGCTCTGGGAGGGTGCTGCTGGGAATGTGGGTCCCTGCAGTAGGGCAAGCAGACCCTCTGGACTGGAGCCATAAGATGCTGCAAGTGGAGCAGTGGAGGTCTGCAGGCCGGGGTTCAGGGCCACAACTTGCAAGGTTGCCAGGCCATTGCTGCTGCTGCTGCTGGGAGTGGAGTCAAAGACATAGTACAGGGGCTGCTGGGGCTGCTGCATGGCCCAGCAGGCAGTGGGCATTGCTCTGTTCCCCTCCTGCACACCAACCTCTTCTGTTACCAGCAGGTCGCCACAGTCCTCAGAAACTGCTTCGGGGGAGGTGTTTATGCTGGCTTCTGTAGCTGGAAGCCGCTGGGCCTGGGCTTCTCGATGGGCCCTCGCTGAGGACATGGCGGGGCTGCCTGAAGGACCAGGACACAGACGCCTCTTCTTCAGAGCTCTTTTCCCCCGGGCTGCATCTTGGGAATCTGTCTGGGTCCCGTGAGTCCAGATTTCCCTGTGAAGCCTTGGCTGTTCCCGGGTTCCGGGGGCAGGCTCCAGGGGCTTTGAGAGCCCAGACTGGAGACAGTCCATATTGTGCCCCGGGGAGGTTTGGGGCAGGGACACGGGCTCCCCCGTTCCGGACCCCGTAGCTTCTAGTCTGTCTTGGTAAGACGTTGCAGCTGCAGAAGTGGAGGGCAGCAGGCTTGGGGGAAGGGCGGTGACCTGGGGGGACAATGGCTGGGGGCCCTGGAGCCCATGCTGGGAGTAGAGCTTCCCTAGTCCCGGTCTTGACGCTCTTGGAGCAATGGCCGTTGGCCGGCCTGGTCCGAAGCCGCTTCAGCACAGGGGTCGGCGCCTGCTCGTCCAGGCGTCGGCCTCGCGCTCAAGCTTCCTACTGAGGGGGAGTCTCTCTGAATGGGCCTAGCATAGGGATTGTGGTCGATTTTGAGGCGGATGATCTCGGCATTGCGATAAGCAGTCACGGCAATGAACTCGGTCTTGGGGAAAGAGATGTGGGTGTGGGAGGCGGCCGCTGGCACTTCCCGGTCTCCGCCGCTGAGTTCTTCAACTTGGAGCCGGGGCCAGTACCTGTGCTGAGACTGGAGCCAGATGGCGCGGCTAGTGCTCAGGGTGGCAGGCTCGGCGTTCCACGTTCGTGAGCCTGAGTGTTTTAAAGGCGACCTCTCGCTGCATCCAGTGGGCGCCCGTGTTGGGGGAGTCTGGGTGCGGATAGACCTGGTTACCGGGAACGTTGCTCTCTTCAGGTTCATAGGGAGCCAACTGTGACTTCTCATAGCGCCAGTGATGCTGATTGATGCGCACCATGTCCACAAAGACGCGGTAGCGGGCGTGGGGCTCCAGGCCCCGGATTTCTTAAGCCACCGAGGGGAACATGAACCGGCCCAGCCTTTTGAGTATCATTTCGTTCTGCTGCCAATGGAACGTGAGCCACAGGGAATGGTTGCAGACGATGACTTGGAGTGTTCTGGAGCAAGCGGCAACGCAATTGGGGAGCAGAGACTGGTAGTGCCTGGCTGCGGAGGAACCGTTTGGCTCGGAGGGATGAGCTGTGATAAGAGAAGGGCCGGGATCTGCACCCTGCGGGGCGTCTGTAGTGCTAAGATGCGGGGGCTCGTTCTCAGCTTTCCCACCGTTCCACTGGGGCTGCCGGGAAGGGCACTGGCGCTGCACGGCAGCCCTGCCACCTTGGGTCTTCTTGGCCACGGGCATGGCAGGCTGAGGACCTAGCGGGGCTGTCAAAGGGGAGTGGCGCTTCTGGACTGGCCAAGTGCCCTTCGGGGCTGGCCCCGCAGCAAAGCTTCTAACACCTACGAGTTCTCGGGAGACTTACCTGCCAGCCACTGGCCTCCAGGACCACGGCGACATTGCCTGAGGGCACCGGGAGACACTGGCTCTCTGGATGGTCCTCTCATTCAGGGAAAGTGGCGGGAGTCTCTGGGTCCGCTGCAGGACATGAGCATGCCAAAGGGACTGCAGCCTGACAAGTAGGGACTGCCTGCCTGAAGCCTGAGGAGACAAACTTCTCTTCTGGGGAGCTCCCTCAGTCACTGCTGAATCTTCCAGCTCTGTCTGGGTCAGATGGGACCAGATTTGTTCTTGAATACTTAGTTCTTCTTGGGCTCCAGGGAAAGGGTGCAGAGGTAGTGATGGGTGGCAGTCCCCACTGATGCCCTGCAAGCTTTCTGATGGAAATGTGGGTGCTTCCAGTAGCACCCACATTCTTCTAAGGCCAGAAGGCCAGGGACAGCTAGCTTCCACAACGGTCTGTGGCTAGCTGCCAAATCAATGCCTTCCCTCGGTGTAAGGGTCCCTCTACTTACCAAGAGTCTCAATTGGATTCTTACCATTCCAGGTCTTAGGATGTCTTTAGCACAGCTCTTTCAAGCTGTGATCTCTCCCCACAGAGCACCAGGGACACATCAGTTTGATTTACACAGTAAACTTTATTTAAGCACTACATAGCTCTTCTAACTCTCCCCATCATTCCCTGACTCCCCCTAACTCTTCTCAGTCATTCCCTCAGTAACTCCTCCTCTCTGGCAGAGTTACAATGCTTTTATAGACACAGTTCACATCTTGTCCAGCCCGGATATTCTTTTCCTTTGCCCTGCCACGTTGTAGGCTACTTCGAGCTGGTTATCAATCTTTTAAGTAAACATCCTGTCCTTCTGGCCATTTTTCTGCCATGTGTGTACTTTACTGACAAGTAAGTACCCAACATCTCCCTTTTCTTGTTTAGCAGGTATCGCTTATATGTCAGGGAAGGAAAATCCCATTCACAGTACAAAGATAAAGGGAAGGGTCAGCCTTGTATGGAGCGCAGTGTACACCAGAACTCCCCAGCGTCCTCAAACTAAATCAATGTCCGTTTTCTGTGATTTCCAACTCCCTGTTTGACATGGTACCTCATATACCATGCAAAAGAGATCCCGTTCACAGTATAGACATGGAGAGAAGGCTCAATCCGTTCATGGAGCAGAAAGCTCTCGGATATCCTTGACCCTACCATGCTACCTGCTGTCTGTACCTCTTAATCCATGACAATAATATTTAGCTCTCTGGGAGGTGCTCTCGGTTGGGGTGCTAGTCAGCAAAGGCAGATACAATAGCACGGTGTGTGAAGGACAATATATGATATAAAACACAGAGTGCATAAACAGAGTAATACTAACTCTTACTACAAACAAAATAACAGAGAATAACCAATGCAGGATAGGAAAGTTTTGAGAATGCATCCAGTCAAAGGGACCAGTATGTGCCAAAATGTTTGTGGCAGCCCTGTTTGTAGTGGCTAGAAGCTGGAAACTGAGTGGATGCCCATCAATTGGAGAATGGTTGGGTAAATTGTGGTATATGAATGTTATGGAATATTATTGTTCTGTAAGAAATGACCAGCAAGATGAATACAGAGAAGCTTGGAGAGAATTACATGAACTGATGCTAAATGAAATGAGCAGAACCAAGAGATCATTATATACGTCAACAACGATACTGTATGAAGATGTAATCTGATGGAAGTGGATTTCTTTGACAAAGAGACCTAATTCAGTTTCAATTGATCAATGATGGACAGAAGCAGCTACACCCAAAGAAAAAAAACTGGGAAATGAATGTAAACTGTTTGCATTTTTGTTTTTCTTCCCGGGTTATTTCTACCTTCTGAATCCAATTCTCCCTGTGCAACAAGAAAACTGTTTGGATCTGCACACATACATTGTATCTAGGATATACTAGGACATATTCAACATATATAGGACTGCTTGCCATCTAGGGGAGGGGGTGGAGGGTGGGTGGTAAAAATCGGAACAGAAGTGAGTGCAAGGGATAATGTTGTAAAAAAAATTACCCTGGCATGGATTCTGTCAATAAAAAGTTACTATAATAAAAAAAAAGAGAATGCATCCAGTCAATTAAATTTTGCACTGCATCAGCTGGTAAAGCAAATTTTTCCTGTAAAGCATTTAAATCTTTTATTAATTTTGCTAATTCTTCTATCTGACTAGAAACATTGGCAGCTAACAAGATCCCAACAGAAATTGCAGTTCTCCTTTCCATCTCCACCTCTGGTCCTGGGAGCTTCTCTACAACTCTTTCTGCCTTCTCCTCTTGTTCCATTTGATCTTGTTTATCCTCTCTGATGACCCCGATCCTTCTTGTCAGCACCCACTATTCATGTCCGTTTTCATCTGCAACAATAAGACATACCCTGAACCCCATACCTTGACTTGTCCCTGGACCTGCCCAATTTCCTTCCTCCATTTTCCCATAACACTCTATTAATTTTATCTTTTTGTAGTTGTTGGTGTTGTATCTTGTGATAGACTGTGTATTCTCAAATGTATGCCAAAAACGAATGGCTGGCAATACTTCATTGGCAGAAAATTGTAAATAATTATATGTAAATACTGCTTTGTCTAACATACGTTGGGTTAAACAACCCTTTGGCCTACCCCATGACATTCCCTTTTCTTTTTTGACAAGGAGTGTCTTAAGGGTTCTATTAGCTCGTTCAATAATGGCCTGACCTGTGGGGGATAAGGAATACTTGTCATATGAGTGATGCCAAATTCAGAACAGAAGGACTGAAAACCTTTTGAGGTGTAAGAAGGTCCATTATCCGTCTTTGTCTGTTGAGGCACACCAATGGAGGCAAAACAATGGTATAAGTGAGAAATAACATGTTTAAGTGCCTCTCCAGGTTGAAGAGTAGCTACTATAAAATTAGGATGAGTATCCACAGTTACATGAACACAATGTGACCTCCAATGTGTAACATCCATTTGCCAGATATCATTAGGCTTATCTCCTTTCAGATTATGATTCCGATCACATTTATGAGGGGCAAAAGGAATACATTTTAAACACTTCTTTATTATCTCTGAGGCTTGTTGTTTTGTTATTCCATACAGTCTTTTTAATGATCTAGCTGATAAATGTCAATTATCATGAGCTTGTTGGGCTGATTGTACAGCATTGAGCACTTCACAATTATATAAAGTAGAATCAACTATCTTGTTACCTTCAAATATTGGTCCTTTACCATCTGTATGTGATCTAACATGTAGAATATATATGGGGGATTCTAAAGCAAAGATTGTTGCGTTTGATATAACAACTGAGCAAAAGTGGAATGGCAGAGATCAATAATAGCATTAGGTAAATTCTTAACCACTAAATAAACATACTGACTATCTGTAACAATATTAAAAGGTGGGGAGATATGTTGTAATACATATAGAATAGCATATAATTCATTTTTCTGGGTAGAATCATAAGGAGTAGATAAAACGTGTAAAGCATTCATGGAAGGTATATAAAAACTAGCTCTATGATCTTTTGTAGCATCAGTAAAAATATTAGGGCCATCGACAGGAATTACACTAATCACATGAGGAGGAATCAAGCTGTTGATATAGTTGGGCAACCTTTGGTAACTTAACATTAGAAAGAGAACAAAAAGGCAGATTCAATTAAGTAAACAAAATAAGAGTGATAAAATGATAAATGAATAATGGGGAGCCTACCTGTCAATAAAATACCTCTCTGTACTACTTCTGACAAAAATTGATATAAGGCCTGATTTCTATTAGTTAAAATTCTTATTGGTTTTTAAGGATATATCCATTCACTCCTGAATCCTGAAAGAAAACGCCTAAAAATGGAGTCTCGTAAAAGAACAAATCTAAGAGGTAATTTTGGATCCTATCTAATAGTAAACATACTTAAGTGTTTCATAATCTGTTGTATAGCTATCTTTGCCTCTTCATCCCATTGTCTGGGTGATTTTAAATCTGAAGAGCCTTTCAAAATATATAAAGGATGCATAAGTGATGGAGGAATAGGAACAATAGTTCTCAGTCATTGAATATTCCCCACTAATTTCTGGAAATCATTCAAGGTATTATAATTATCCAATTTAAGCTTAGGAGATACCCTAGTTATATAAGTTTCATGTAAAACATGCCCTAAATAATGAAAAGGAGGTTCAGTTTGGATCTTTTCAGGGGCTACAATCAAACCATAAGTAGCCAAATGTTCCGTCATATCATGTAATAATGCTTGTGTTTGCTCCCTAGAGGGAGTGGCTATTAAGATGTCATCCATATATTGAAGGATAACAGAAGAGGCATAGAGGCCTCTTAATGGTGATATTATCTGATCAACATACCATTGGCATATAGTTGGACTATTTGCCATACTTGTGGGAGAACCTTCCACTGATATCTTTGAGATGGCTGGTGCAAATTTATAGATGGAACTGAGAAAGCGAATTTTTCCCTATCTTCTGGATGCAAAGGAATAGAATAAAAACAATTTTTAATATCCATGATGACTATGACATATCCTTGAGGTATCATATTTGGAGAGGGTAAGCCCAGTTGAAGAGCACCCATAGGTTGCATGATGCTGTTTATAGCTCTAAGATCAGTTAACATTCGCCAAGCTCCACTTTTCTTTTTAATGACAAATATAGGGGAATTATAAGGGCTGTAAGAGGGTTCAATATGGTTTTTATCCAATTGTTCCTGTACAATTTCATGTAAAGCAGCTAGCTTCTGAGAATTTAGGGGCCACTGATCTATCCAAATAGCTTTTTTATTTGTCCATTTTAATTTAGGTACAGCTAGCTGTACAATGGCCTCCATTAGTTTGTTTAAAAAGTCATTTCCATATCTTGTATAATATCTCTTCCCCACAGGGATGTGGATAAACCCATAATAACTAACGGACAAAACCTTCCTGTCTTCTCATCTGTTTTCCAAATCAATAATCTATGCCTGTTGATATCCACCCACTCCCTTAACTCCCATTTGGCCTTTATATATAGGCCATGAGGGGGGCCACTCTTTTGCTCTTATTACTGATACATCTGCTCCTGTGTCTAACATTCCTGTAAAACTTCTATCCTCAATTTGTATTGTGAGGAGTGGCCATGTATCTTGAATAGGTTGCATTAAAGCTAGCAAGGGCTCTGAACTGTTTAGAGGAATGGCTTGAGCTACTGGTTGCTGAATATCTATCTTAGCTGGCAATACATGTGGGTTTGTTATAGAAATTAATTTTTCTCCAGGGTAAAGCACCGTTGTATGTACTATTACCACAGAGGGAGCTGGCATACCCACAACTAAACATTTATCACCTCTCTGTGGGACTTCTACCTCAATATCAGTTGTTGCAAATGGAGGCAGAATCATTTCTGGAACTGTTATTCCTACCAGGTGCCCTTGGTCTGCAGCTGTTGGAAGGCTGCCTGGTATTCTCCCAGGGGAATGAGATTGACCTTGGGGTTGGCTATTCCTTCCTGGATGGAGACTGGATACGCATTTGGGGGCCCCGGCAGGGCCCCTGCACCCATTTCCCGCTGGCAGTTTTTTTCGGCTTCTGCAATACTTGGCCCAACCTTCCCACAGGCAAAGCATGTAGTCTTATTATCCATTGCCAGTGGCTTCCTACACTGAGTCTCCATATGTCCCAGTTTACTGCACTTAAAGCATTTCTGATTTTGCTGCCTTCCTCTTTTCCCAGTTGTTACTCCCTGAGCAATCACCCGGCCATAGTCTCTAATTGGAGCGTTTCATAAATCATTTAACTACATCTCTTAATTAATTCTGTTATCAAGTGCTCCACCTCCTGCAGTAGCTTTCTGGCTTCCTTCTCTTCTAGGGGTGTGTCCTGCTCTGCCTTTGTTTGCCACTCACTGGGAGGGGGCAGCAATTCATCTAAATTTATCTCTGTAGTCCCCTCTGCTGCTACCCCTTCTGTTTTAAAACGACCCAGCAACTGGTATAAAGGGAGATAGATAGGCGTTCCTTGCCCGTGGACTCGGGACTCCATGGAGGGGGGCGGCTGTGGGGGTGGGGGGCTGCGGTTTCCCCATACTCTCACTTTTTTGGCTACTATTCTTATCCCACTATTCCTCACTCACCAAGACAGGTGGAAGCATAAAACCTCCCTGGAGAGCTATTTTGATAAGATTGTAAAGAAGGACATCAATGTCTTTTAAAGTCAGAGTTCTTTTTTTCATAAGAAGTCACTTTCCATGCTTTTAGATCTAATCCTATATGTTCTAACCAAGTGGAAGATGTTCAGAGTTTCTCTACAAATTGTCTACAAAGTTTTATGTTGACCTGTATCCCTTACCCCTTAACTAGGTTATAAATCTGGCATTCATAAACTTCATTATCTCCGGGTTTTATGATGGGGACCGAAATAGTCTCCCCCATCTTGCTAAACTCCCCCAACTTCCTGCAATTTGCAAGGCTTTGAGGACTTCCTCCCAGGAACTCTGTCCAGCAGAATGTCCCTGATTGGGCACCAGTTTTAAGAAGGGTCCCTCTACTCACCAAGAGGGTCTCAACTGGATTCTTACCATTCCAGGTCTTTGGACGTCTCTGGCACAGCTCTTCTCAAGCTGTGATCTCTCCCCACAGAACACCCAGGACACACCAGTTTGATTTACACAGCAAACGTTTATTTAAGCACTACATAGCTCTTCTAGCTCTCCCCATCACTCCCTGACTCCCCCTAACTCCTCTCAGTCACTCCCTCAGTAACTCCTCCTCTCTGGCGCAGTTACAATGCTTTTATAGACCCAGTTCACATCCTGTCCAGCCTGGATATTCTTCTCCTTTACCCTGACATGTTGCAGGTTACTCCAAGCTAGTAATCTAATCTTTTAAGTAAACATCCTGTCCTTCTGGCCATTTTTCTGCCACATACACAATTTACTGACATGTACCCAACACCTTGGAGCCTCTCTTTTTATAGAGGAGCTGGCTGCCTCTGCCCACATCATCAAGTGCACCTCCCCCACCTTACCCAAGTCCCCTCTCATTTCCCTTGGTCTGCCTGCAGCTTTTCAACAACCTGGTGATAAAGGTCGGCCTCTCCCTCCCTTCCTCTCATTTTCTCCCCATCCTCCATTCCTTCCTTCCCCTCCTCTCCCTTGTCACCTCTCTCCTCCTTTCTCCCTCTCTTTGTGTTTCTCAACCAATAGGAATCCATGCCAATGGGCTGGTAGAAGACATCCCCCAGTCATGGACAGGTGACATTCCATCTCTCTGATAGCATTTACTTGAAGATTTTGGTGCATTTGGGCAGCTTCAGGCAGGTGACCTAGGCGGTTCTTGGTTTCTTTTCCCTCGGCCTGCTTTAGGTCTCGGTGCCTTACCTATGCCAGGAACAGCCCATGGCGGGACTCCTCCGTGCCCTGCTCTCCCCAAGTCTGTCTACAATTCGAATTATTCGGCCTTTTAAAGCTGAGTAGAGTTCCCATCAATACAACTGGCCCTGAAGTTCTTTTCTTAGGAACTTGATGAATCCTTCCTTCAATTTCCTTTTCTAAAACCATTTGGTATTGGCTAGAAATACACTAGTTGATTGGTGGAGTAGGATAGGTTCACAGGACAAAATAGTCAATCACTCTAGTAATCTAATGTTTGACAAACCCAAAGACTCCGATTTTTGGCGTAACAATGCACTATTTGACAAAAACTGCTGGGAAAATTGGAAATTAATATGGCAGAAACTAGGTATTGACCCACACAGAGGTCCTCAAACTTTTTAAATAGGGGGCCAGTTCACTGCCCCTCAGACTGTTGGAGGGCTGGACTATGGTAAAAACAAAAACTTTGTTTTGTGGCCTTTAAATAAAGAAACTTCATAGCCCTGGGGGAGGAGGATAATTGTCCTCAGCTGCCACATCTGGCCCGCCGGTTGTAGTTTGAGGACCCCAATGTTCATGATCTAGGCGAAAAGAATAAGAGTATAAATAAATTGGAAGAACATAGGATAGTTTACCTCTCAGACTGAGGAGGAAGAAGGAATTTGTGACCAAATGATTGATCCCAATATAGAAAATTTTGATTATATCAAGTTAAAAAGCTTCTGTATAAACAAAACGAATGCAGACTAGATTAGAAGGGAAGCACTAAAATGGGAAAACATCTTTACAGTTAAAATTTCTGATAAAGGTCTCATTCCCAAAAAATCTAGGGAATTGACTCAAATGTATAAAAGATCAAGCCATTATCCAACTGATAAATGGTCAAAGGATATGAACAGACAATTTTCAGATGAAGAAATTGAAACTATTTCTACCCATATGAAAAGTTGATCCAACTCATTATTGATTAGAGAAATGCAAATTAAAACAACTCTGAGATACCACAACACACTTCTCAGATTGGCTAAGATGACAGGTAAAGACAGTCATGAATGGTGGGGGGATGTGGGAAAACTGGAACACTGATGTATGGAATAGAAAGAGATAAGGTGAAGAGCTTACAAGAATGTATGAATTCTTTTTCTGTATTTTATTTTCATTATTTCTGTGTTTCCCTATGACCTGTATAATATGTACAGGCTCACATTTATTTGAGCCTTGGCCAGTTAGAAACATATTTACTTACTCCGAGCTGATGGCATTTATTAATATTTGACATTTATCGATATTTACTCTATTAGCTGCACCATTGTATGCTTGATTAAGCCTGAAGGCCTGATTTTCTGTTTCCTAGAAATCAGGAGATTTCAGGGAAACAGACATCTTTCATTCCAATCTCCCCAAATAACAACAACCAATTAGATGCCTCCCCCTCCCCTTCTCAATGCTCTCTTACTTGTGGTGTAATTTCTTATATAAAGCTGTGTATCTTTACTACTTCTTTAGCCCTCCTACCTCGAGCTTTCTCTTTCTTATCTCGTGATGGGACGGCTCATCCTCCGGAGGTTTTCAATAAACAACTTTTCTGCCTTCTACTGAGTGATCTCTGACTAATCATTTTGGGTAAGGGTCTTCTACATCACTCACAATGATGCATTGTTAAAATACATCCAACTATTATGGAGAGCAATTTGGAACTATGCTAAAAAAGTTGCCAAACTGTGCATACCCTTTGACCCAGCAGCTTTGCTACTGGGTTTATATGCAAAAGAGATCTTAAAAGAGGGAAAGGGACTTGTATGTGCAAAAATATTTGTGGCAGTCCTTTTTGTAGTGGCTAGAAACTAGAAATTGAACAGATGGCCATCAATTGGAGAATGGCTGAATAAATTGTGGTATATGAATGTTATGGAATATTATTGTTCTGTAAGAAATGACCAACAGGATGCTTTCAGAGCGGCCTGGAGAGACTTACATGAACTGATATTGAATGAAATGAGCAGACTGTGGGTATAGCTATTTGTTTGGTTAAGTATCAGTGGTTGTTCTGAGCTGAGTTTACATTTATGCATGGAAAATAAGTTCATGTTACTAATATTAGCATTAATATAAGCATCATTATACATGGCAACAACTAAGTGAATATTACAGTTATATTGGTCCTGATTCAATTTCTAAGGAAACATTCTATTTATACAACATAATATAATTGGCCTTAAAGAACCCCTCAAGTTCTAAAAGAAAAAAAAAAAAAGAAAAAGAAAAAGAAATGTTTTAAGGAGAACAGCCACACAAGGAAGCATGAGGAGAAAGAGGAAGAGAAGGGGGATGGTACTGACAAAATTGCTGAAAGGCATGGAGAGTTGAGTGAACTTAAAGAGTGTAGTAATTCTCACTCTCACAGCTCAGCTTCACCTCCCCACTACAGCCAAGGAGGCTCTTGACCCTCCCCCATCAATTTCACCTTCCTGGGTGGAGGGAGGAGGAGGAGTGGGAAGGACTGTGATACCAGCAAACCCTACCCACCCCAATGACTACCCCCCCACACCATGATTCCATTGCAAAAGGCACTACTTAAAGCCTAAGAAGGAGGGCAGGATACATGTGATTTGAGAATAGAAACTTATCCTGTGATTGAACAGCTTAACTCGTCATATCAAGAAAAAAGAAGATACACTCCTTTTAATCTAGAAATTATCAAAGATCTGAAAAAAGATGGCACTCTTTAGTGGGTTACATCATGTTATATTAAGAAGTTATTAGAGAATTTGGCTTTTGAAGTTTTAACGCTTAATGATGGGAAATCTGTAGCAAGGACATTTTTAAAACCTAGACAAAACTTGTTGTGGCTTTCTGAGTATTGTGACCTCTATGGGATACAAGCCCAATGAAAAGACAATCTGTAGTTACTATACCAATCACCTGTGACCAACTAACAGGTATAGGTCCTTACACAGACACTTTAGCACAGATTAATTGCCCTATAGCAGCATATGAGTAAATTGCTGCTACTGTTACCAAAGCATGGGGCACCCTCCCAGGAAGGCAAGATAGAGGGGAAGGCTTCACGAAAATAGCACAAGGAACAAATGAGCCCTTTGCTGATTTCTTGGGATGTATGCAGACAGCTGTCTTATGAACTATTTGGTGAAAATGTAGCAACAGAAATTGTGAAAAGACAACTTGTTAGAGAAAATGATAATGAGGTTTGTAGAAGAATTATACTAGGGATTATACAAGGATGCTCCTTTAGAGGAGATCATAAGACACTGTGCCACAGTGGTCATAAATACCTTTTATAACCATGCAATGATGCAGAACATGGGAAAACAGGGTCTTTCTTGGCAAGGGACTTCCAGAGAGACTTGTCAATGCTTTCAGTGTAGTAAAGTAGGATATCTGAAAGCTCAGTGTTGGCATAAAAGACAGAACAAAACCCAAAACCCTATGTCCAAAATGCAACAGAGACTTCCATTGGGCATCAGAATCTAGAATGACTTGGGGAAATGAGAGGAAGGGCCCAGCTCCAGGGCCCAAGGCAAAAAAACACTTGGGACATGATGGCAGCCGAGGTTATATCCAGAGTCTTTAAAAGGTCAGTACTCAGACATCATCAATCATCCAAGAAGCAATCTGATGGGAGAAAGAGATTACAATTTGGGAAAATAGAGTTTTATGAGGCTGGGACTACTGAGATATCCTTTACAGAGATGAAATCTGTTCCTGTCCAGCCCATGGATCCTTTGCATTCAGGCACAGTAGGCTTGACCATTTCACCTCCTGAGAGTGCTTACAAAACTGTGTCCATCCATACACTGATGTAGGAAACTGGGGAATGTGTAGGTAATATCCCAGTCATGAATACAGGTAGACAATATGTGACTTATCAACCAGGAGAAGTAGTAGCATTAGGTTTACTGATACATACTCCTAAGAAGCAATTTGGTGATATTTGCCCAGGTTTTGATTCCCAGCAACAGAATCCTGGAATGTTCTGGACTGCAGCTATTACCGCTGACCAACCTATGCTCACTATCTATATAAATGGCATGCCATTGGAAGGGTTGGTAGACACAGGTGCAGATGGTACAATCATTAGAGGTGCTAGCTGGCTTTGTCACTGACCAAAGATTAAGGCAGACAGGTATATGTCTGGGGTAGAGGGACCAATAGCAGCTGAAGTTAGTGCTTCCCCTTTAAGATGGACATTTGAAGGTGAAACGGGAGTTTTTACTCCTTGTGTAATTGAAAATATCCCCATAAATCTTTGGGGAAGTGTAGAGAGCCGGAACTCTGGAGAAGTATACTTGAAACAAGGTGCTACCTCAGTGAAATTGATGAGATGATGGGTCTCTGTTATGGGCCAGAACTTGAAACAAGGTGCTAAGTCACTGGATTTGATAGAGACAATGCTTATGTACTTAGTTTACACCTTTAAGAGAGTTCACATATTAGAGTTCACTTTAAAGTTCACTCTTTAAGATTTCTAACCTCTAAAAGAGCATATAAAAGGACAAGCCCATTGGAAGTTCCGGGAGATTCAGAGCCAGGATTCAGTGTGAAATTCACAAGTCCAGGAGATTCACAAGTCAGAAGGACAAGCCCACTAGAGGAGGAGCCCACTCTCAGAGGCAAAACAGATTCATTCCAACTTCAACCTTTGTGCTGGCTGGAGACATTGGGACGAGAGGCTGAAGCTGACAGAGGCAGAGGCAAAGGACTAATGGCAAGAGCTCTTGGAACCAAGGAGAGAGATAGGCATCTAAGAAAGCTAACCAGGCTATTTTGGAGGAGAGAATAAAGGACCTGGACTTTAACTCCTGGCTGTATTTGGGGTGATTATGCTGAACTGAAAGGAAGGTTGCCTCCCTGCTCTCAGAGAACATCATATTTTAGACAAGAGAGTCTCTAGTTCACATATGTACTTAGTACTTAACATGGTGGTGTAATGGTTTTCTAAGTTCACACATAATCAGTATGCTGTAATGATGTAATTACAATAAGGTATATAAAGACTAAGAAGGACTGAAAGATGGACATTCTATCTTTGACCTGCCTTCTGGTGGCTCTCTGCTTCCTACACTAAGATCAGACTGGGTCAGAATAAAGAATCTAGACGGTATTCTTGACCATTCTTGTGATGTCTATCCTGTTGAAATCAAGACCCATCCAAAGGACCTCCAGAAAGCTAGTCCGAACATTACAGGGAAGAGACATTTTACAACAGTTAGGATTATAAATGAGTACTTTGGGTTTTTAGGCAAGGCTGCTGTTGAAGGCCTGCCAACACTTACCTTTTCCTATTTAATGGAAAACTGATACACCAGTGTGGGTAGAACAGTAGCCCTTAGCTAGTGATAAAAATTCAGGCCTTATGAGATATAATACAGGAGCAACTTGACCAAGGACACTTACAACCTTCTCTAAGTCCTTGGAATTCCCCAGTATTTGTTGTAAAAAAAGAAATCCAGAAAATGGAGGATGTTGACTGATTTAAGAAAAGTGAATGAATAGATGGATACCATGGGAACACTTCAGTTTGGACTTCCATGTCTTATTCAATTGCCTAGAGAATGGCGTCTTTGGGTTATAGACATTAAGAATTGTTTCTATTCTTTCCTTCTAGATAAGGAGGATATGAAAAGATTTGCCTTTTCAATGCCCGGCGTTAATTAAGCTGAGCTTTATAAAAGATATGAATGAACACTTTTGCCACAGGGAATGAAAAATAGCCATACTATGTGTCAAACGTATGTTGCTGCTGCTCTTACTCCAGTAAGAAAAGCATTTCCAAAAGTAATGTTATTACATTATATGGATGATATATTGGGATGTGCACCTGAGGAGCAAATGTTAGAAGCATGTCTATAAAAGAGCAGAGAAACAATAAGGAACTACAAATTGCACATAGCTCCAGAAAAAAATTCAAAGGCATGCTCTTTTTCAATATTTAGCATATGAAGTATATCCTAAGGTGCCTACAGTATACAAGCTTTCTTTAAGAACAGAGAAGTTGAACACCTTAAATGACTTTCAGAAATTGGTAGGAGCTATACAATGGATGCTTCCAGTGTTAAGCTTGACTACCTATCAATTGCAACCACTATATGACATTTTAAGGGGAGACACTGCTTTAGACTCACCACATCAGCTCGCAAAAGAAGCTCAAGAGACTTTGAGAGAAGTTGAACTGGCTTTATCCAATGTGGTTGAAAAAGCTAATCAAAAACCTTTGGACATATCAGTTTTTTGCTACAAAGAGGCACCCACAGCAGTCCTTCATGAAGGACACAGTGTGATGGAGTGTGTGAACCTCCCAGCACAACTAGAACAAAGCCTTACTCCTTACCCAGTGCTTGTAGCTAGAATTTTATTAAAGACCATTAAGCAAGTACTACAGTTATCTGGAATAGGACCTGATACGATACACACCTTTTATACCAATGCACAAATTAATGTATGCTGTGAAACCATCCCAGAGTGGCAAAATTGATTGGCCACGACTCCAAATTTTACACAAGTGTCTTCATTAAAGATAACCCGGCTATTACATAGTAGCACAGTAAAAGGCTATACAGCTTGCTTTCCTTTCCAAGCTCCTACACTCCCACCAGGAAAGAACCCTCATGGTTTGAGACCCAAAGAAATTTGGCAAATGGATGTGACCCATTATAAATCTTTTGGTCATCTGTCTTTTATTCATGTTGTAGTAAACTTCTTTTCAGGATTTACTTTTGCAATACCAGCAGCACTGGTTTCTTTATACAAGCTTTTGCAATTATGGATGTGCCAAAAGCAATAAAAAACAGTGTCTCTCCTTAAAATGTCATATAATGATTGTAATTGATAAGATAGGTAGTCAAGGTAGACATAGGTAATTAAGCCTAACACTGGATGCCTCCATTGGATATCCATTGAAGAAAGTACATTGCAGACAGATTGCAGAAGATAAGCAGTGTGCACATTTCCTCTTTGCCCAGGGGATACATTGCATTAGTATCTCCACACCTTTTTCATTTTCAGCCATAGGAAAGAGCTTGCTTTCTCAGACTGGGGAAGCTGAGAGCACCCAACTATGCAGATATTCCACCATATGTGTCCACAAGCATAGGCTTTCCCAAGGAGATCAATAGTTCTTAAGCCATTGGTGGTACAGCCAGAGCCATAGGCTAGATGCATATAGACCAAAGTCTAGAAAGGGATCTACATCCCAGATGTTTCTATGGAGATAAAGGAACCCCTGCAAGTCTTTGGGTGCTCGGAGGTGCCAGTGCTCATCCCCATTCAAATTTCAAAGGCTGACCATTTCAGCTCCTTCTTTGACCCAAATTCTTGTTTCTTTTTGCCTTTCTAAAATTTCTCTTCAACCTCTCCGTGAGAGTGAGCATTCTCTGCTTCACTTGTTAAGGCTTTTTTATCTTGGAATAAAGGCAGGTCTCTGGAGCTTTCTTAATGGAGGTCCTCTGCTTTTCAATTGGAGCAAATATTTTTGGTTGGATATATGCTATTTCCTGGAAACATGAGTGAAAGAAGAATGAATTGGTGATGGGAATAAAGAAGAAGTGATTGCTCAGGGCATGAAAAGCATCTGGAATTGGGGGCAGAATGTATCTTGAGAGATTGGGATCAAAGATGAGATGGGGAAGGAAGAAAGAGGGAATAAAAGGAAGAGGGGGATAAATAAAAGAAGAATCTTCATAACACTAACTGTGCTGAGCATAATATAAGCACTTATAAAAAAGATAAAGAATTCTTTCTCTCAAAGAGTTTATACCCTAAGTGATATGAGCAACATATGCTTGGGATTTCAGCTGCAGAACAATGGAAAAGCCTGGAAATCTTTAGGTTATTGCTACATGACAAGATCTTTCTGAATCCTTAAAAGGAAACAGGGGCATTGTCCCACATGAGTGACCATTGCTACTGAGAAGGATAGGTGGGTCTAATAATCAGAGTTCAGAGAAGACAGGATTCACTCAAGCAAGAGTGAGGATGGGGCTCAGTCTCCACCCAGGAATGACCAAGGGAAGAGAGCAAGAACAGCAGAGTTAGAATGGGCTCTGGTACAGGAGTATAGGGAATGGGGCCTACTATGCACCAGCCTAGGTAACTCCATGTTCCTCATAATGGGATTTGGGGAAGCCTGCCAGTTAGTGAAGGGAGAAGAGAAGAAAGGACTCACAAGTGACTCATACTGTCCCATCATGCTCACTTCTTCATCTGTAAGGAGAAGAAATTCTTATAAACTCCATCAAGTTCCCAATATTAGACCCCACTCACACTCCCAGGATCCTGTCCCTTTCTTGTCCAGAGACTTACATGTGGCTTCTTCATTGGATGTTCTAGGGTGAATGGAAGGAGGATGTTGAGACTGGCATCCTGGGTCCCTATGTGGGAAGAAAAAATCAGGGCATGTTACCCGCCATCCACATTCATCATAGATTGTTCTCCACCAGGGTTACTCCATCCAGTGATGAAAGTTTGAGTTGACATTTGTGAGGTGAGTTATTGGTAGTATGGGAAGATGAAATGAGTCTCTACCTTCTCCGGGCTTCTTTATGAGCAGCCACTTTAAAGAGAGAGAGAAAGTAAAATCAGTTCAGGGGATTCAGTCCTCACCTCAATCTTCCCTTAACTTTAGGAGGTTTATCCCTTCCTCTTGATACGATGTGATACTCACTGATACGATGGAGATAATAGCTTAGCAAGACCAAGAAGAGAAGGATGCTGGCACAACTGATGGCTATGATGAGAATGGTATCAGGTCCTGAGATGGAGAAGGATGTCAATTTTGCTTTTTGATTATCCTGAAGTAGATTTCTCTTTGGTCCTTCACCCAGTGCCCATTGCCCCTTTCCTCCCGAAGTCTGGAATAAAAGCTGCACCAAAGAATTTGGAACCAGGACTTTCCTCTCTAGTTTCCATTCATGGGTCTCAATCTTACCTTTTTCTGGAAAAGTTGAAATGTTTACACCTAGAAACCAGATGAGATGTATGTGAGCCAACCGACAATCATTTATTACAGATCAAAAGAAACACATTGGGTTATGTGGACAAGGGATTCATTGTAATGCAGAAAGGAATAATTTCTTCCACATAGGATGTTTGTTGGTGAATTGTCTTTGAGAAATATATAACTAGGGGCAGCTAGGTGGCGCAGTGGATACAGCACCAGCCCTGAAGTCAGAGTACCTGAGTTCAAATCTGACCTCAGACACTTAATACTTCCTGGCCGTGTGATCCTGGAAAAGTCACTTAGCCCCAATTGACTCAGCAAAAAAAAGAGAGAGATGACTAGTAGTAGGATCACAGGATCAAAATACCAATTCTTGACTTTTCTCTCATAATCTAGTTTTCTGTATCTTTAGACCAATTCTCTACCTGTTTTTCCCAAAGCAATTCCAACATAAGTTAAAGGGAAAGAAGAGGAAAAAGGATTTGGGCTGGGTGATTAACAGGTAGCAGACCACAAGTATGAAGGAACCATTTCAAGGGCACATTCTATCTCCTGAAACTAGAGACCAACTTGAAGAGTTGGCTCTGCCCTATAGACACAACAGTCAAACACTATAGAAATTTCTCTCTCAACTTCCTCCTCCCACATTCGATTAGACCATTCTGAGACTCTATCAAGCAGTTCCCCTCACCAGTGACTGAAAACTCCAAGGGATCACTGAATTCCAACAGGGTGGATTTGGTCCCTCCAGGGTGATAGTGACATTTGTAGGTCCCAGTGATTGCTGGTCACACGAGTGATGAGGAAATTCAGCCTTGCCCTGGATGGAATCGACTGTCCCAACAGCCTCTCCTTGCTTGGACAGAGTGAATCTGGTGCCACAGGCTCTCACTTGACAATGAAATATCACGTTCCCTCCGAGAGCAACGTTGGAGCTGGGCTGGACTGTCAGGGAGGGTTTGGGCAGGTAGTCTAGAAGCCAAAGCACAAACCATAGGCAGGGATCTCACAGAGTTCAGTCTAAGGGATTCAGAAGTTGACAGCCTGGGAAGAATTTCCCAGACCACTTTTAAGTCTGTCTTCCCATCTCCCTCTCTTGCCAATTCCCTGGTGCTGGATGCTTACATTCACTAGATATCATTGGAGGAAAGAGATCCCCGTGACTCCTAATGATGAGATATCAGCTGAAGTGATTCCTTCAACAAATCCCTGCTGTCCTTTCCCAGTGGCCCTCTGCCCCAGAGCCATCTTTGGAGGATTCTGTGCACATCAGCCCTTATAATGCCTCCCTCCCAAATCTCTTTTGTAACTCCTAATCTCTCTCTCTGGATCCTGGACTGGGCCCAGTACCCCTCTCACCTGTCAGACAGATATTCAGGGACTCACTGATGTATGAGCCTCTACGCAGGGTTTTCTCATAATAAATGCATGTATAGTACCCTGCATCTTGGACTCTCAAAGACTGGAGGGAAATTCAACCTCAGGCTTTTCTGTTTGGATGGACTGGATAGGTTCTGGACTCCTTGTCTTCAGCAAAATGAACACGATAATTTCAAAAATGGTCTTGGCTGGGGCAGGCTACACAACAGGGTCACGTTTCTGCCTAGGGCCACCTCATGGTAATGGTAGACTGAGAAGGAGGGCTTGGGAAAAAACCTGGGAAAGCAAAGAACAAGCCAAAATAAACATAACTCCAGAAGACCCAGTGAAAGAAGACCTGGTTAAAGGCTCATCTCAGTTGCTTCTCAACCGTGTGATTTGAAAATGACCCTTCCCCATCTCAGGCCCCAAATTCCTCCTCATTTCTCCAATGACAGAGTTGGACCAACCAATGACTAAAGTCCAACCAGCTCTAAGAATGGTGCCAGAGGAAAACAGGGCATTGGGATGGGGAACATATATACCAGGCTCTGCTGCTCACCCTGAGATCTTGGTTAAACCCTCAGGCTTCCCATTTTCAAATGAGGGATTGGACAACATGTCCCTAAGGCTCCTTTCCACTCTGATACTATGAATCTAAGAAAGAGACCCTCATGTTTCAAGGGGTCCCCTAACTTTCTATCCCTCAAAATTAAGGACTCAGAAGGAGAAAAACTAATCTAAGGATTCCTTCATTCCTTTCTTCCCACATTATATCTGGGGAACCTCAGGCGTCCTGGAGTGCATCCTAAGACTAAGGCTAAGAGAATGGGTTAGATGTCAAGGACCCTCAATTTCTGCCTTTGCTCTGCCTTTTGCCCAACCTTGTCCCCTTATCTGGGACCCATTTTGTGTTTTGACCAAAGAATTTGGCTTGTGACCTGTAAGGACCTTTCCATCTCTGGATCTCTGGATCTTCTAGATTCTACTCTAGTCCCCTAGTTTCACTTTCACTGCCCATACCTACACTCCAGACAGGATTAGGAGGATATCATCTCCTTTATCCCATTGATCCTAAGGGATGACTAGAGCTCAGCTGGCTCTGCACACAGGACTTTTGTCACTATTGGGTCACTCATGTTGGAGAAGGAAGGAGTGGACTCCAACCCAGAATTCCTTTTAGGCATTGTCTTCTTACCTGTCACCACCAAATCCAGGGTTTTGCTGGCCTGTGACTTCCTCTTGGGGTTTCTGTTCTCAAAGTAAGCACAGCTATAGCTCCCAACACTGTTGTTACCCACAGATGGCAGAGAAAACTCAGCTTCTCTTTCTGCCTTCCTCTTGGAATGATATCCAGTCATCCCCTCCTTCAACAGAATGAATGTCAGATCCCAGCCAGGAGACTGCATTATCCAGCAATGGAAGAAACATTGGTTCCTGGTACAACTTACATAGCTTGGTTTAGCCAAGATTTGAGGTCTCTCAAGGGGTCCTGGGAGAAAAGGAGGCCAGCAAGTCAGGTGGGTGATTATCCTCACCCTCAGAATATCAAGAGGCAGGTCCAGGATAGGAAGGGTCATCTAGGGTCCTACTTGGGCCCCATGGTCTAGACTACCAACTTTCTGGGTCTGTGTAAAAGCACTTGGCCAAGCCCACGTGCCCAGAGATGCTCTGGGTGAGTTTGGGAACTTAGGATAGCACTGGGAAGGGAAGGGATTTAGTGCCAACATTTTGGGAAAACTCTGACCCCATATGCCTTCATTTCCTGGTCAGAGACATGAATCATAACCATCCCATGAATAAGCCCCTAGGTTCTGTAAATCTCCCATGACAAGAACATTCTGAGCTCCTGAGGTCCCTGGTCTTCCAGCCCTTCAAACCCTGAACTCTTTCCAGTCCACAGCACTGCCCTCTACCCCCATTTCCATAGCCTCCTCACCAGACCCCTCCTCCACAACATCCTCCTCAGCCACCCCCCCAGACTCTGTGTCCAGGAGGAACTTGTGACCTGGGCCCTTCTCCAGATTAGTGACTGCCATCATTCAGAGAGCCCTAACCACCATGCTTCACCTCACTTCCTCATCTCTGGTCTCCCCTCAGGATTTGCTTTTAACAACCTCCCAGTCAGCATCCTAACTTTCCCTCCTTTCTGCTGTTGTGGAACTATTGAGCCAGGAACAAATCAGCTGTGCCATTGTGCCTGGATGGTCTGGATCAACCTCTTCCTTTATGGTCCCCTTCACCACCCCTGCAGCCCTCTGGACCAAAATGCCCTTTCCTGGCCACCACTCCTCTATGTCTATTGTCTTCCCCAGTTGCTCAATGAGGGAAGGCTCTGTGCTTACTTCTGTTTTGTATTCTTAGCTCTTTGCACATAGGGAGCACCTCATAAATGCTTTTGGATTTTGGACCTGAGGAGACAGAGTTCTATCTTTCTCTTCATTGCCTTCTTTTAGTTGTGTGAATCTGTGTGTCTCTGTGTATCTTTGCCTCAGAGGAAAGGAACCTGGGACTTCTCTGTGGACAACTATAAAGAAATGGCTAAGCTACTTATCCAAGTATCTGGGTAGGGTTCCCTGGAAAGAAGGAGGTTTGAAAATTGGGGTTTGAGCTCCCTTCCCTCCAGTGAGAGAACCAGGCATGGGAATAGAGTGTTTCTTCCATCATCTTCCTGCACAGAGAGAAATTCTCAGCCCCAAGACACTCCATTTAAAGTCCCTTCAGTTAATCTCAGAAACATTATTTAAGAACCTACATTGCCAAACTCTGCCCTCTCTACTCTGAATTTTGCTTCATGTTACTAATGAATAAATTTGAGGTCCTTCACATGAGCTCCCTCTTTCCTTCTCTTCATCCCTTTCTAGCATTCAATGCCTTCTGCTACCCCCTCCTTCTCTATCCTTCTCCCACATGCTGAGGGGTTTTACTGCTGCCAAAGCCAATCCCTCTAAATGTTCAAGCAACACCATCCTATCCCACTTCCTCCAAAGCATTGGCCCCTGTTACCCCCTCTATCCCTGATGTTCCATCTCTTCCTGTCTCTTGGCTCCTTCCCTACTGCCTACAGACATAGCCATGTCTCCCCAATCTTCAACAAATCCTCCTTGATCCTTCAAACTGCACTAATTCTCATTCTCTCTATCTTCTTTGTAGTGAGACTCCTCAAAAGCCAGACTACAATGGATGCCTCCTCTTTCTCGCCTCTCATTCTCTTCTTAAGCCCTTACCATCAGGCTTCTGACTGTCATTCCACCAAAAATGCTGTCTTAAAGTCACCATGATCTTTTAGTGGCCAAATCTAATGGCCTTTTCTCTCTCCTCATTCTCATTGATCAACCTGCAGCCTTTGACTCTGTTGATTACCCTCATGATACTCTTTTCTCTCTGGATTTTTGAGACTATCTGTGTGTGGGGGGTGGGTGTGGGTGTGGGTGTCTGAATCTCTCTTTCTCTCTTTGTGTTTCTATGTCTATGCGTCCCTTTCTGTGTCTCTATCTCTCCCTCTGTGCATCATTCTGTATCTCTCTGTTTCTGTCTTTATTTCTCAATCTGTGTGTCCCTGTCTCTGTTTATGTGTCTCTATTTCTCAATCCCCATAACAAGAAAGAGCTAACAAACTACTGCTTTGAATTAAAGATAATTTCAGCACTTTTATTGTTATTACAATGAATCAGGGACCATGCTAAATTCTAGAGATTCAAAGAGGGGACAAATCATGGCCCTGCCCTTAGGAGCTTACATTCTAATTGGGGATTCAGCATCATGAATGCTAGCTGCATTCGTGCATGGAAGATTAGAACTGGCAGAATTATAGAAGATTATAACTAGCAGGGAATTATAGACTGTCTCCAAGAGAATCTTTTACTCCATTTACCGGCTTCTAGGTCTCTAAATATTGACCTAGGAATCTTTTACCTATTGATCTCTCCCAGACAGCTCTCTCTACCCCAGCATCATCTCATGGGACAGTTTTAAGTGAACTGGAGGAAGGGGCATTTGGGGAAAGGACTTACCCTCTTGTGCCTTGATCTCCTGGTATAGACACAGTCCTATAATGGAGAGCACTATGAGCAAGCTTCTCCTTCCAAAACTACATCAGTCCCACTGACCAATGATTTCATCCATACTTATACAGAAGGAGAGCCAGCTTCTTTGAGCTGACTCCCCATGCAACCTGCGTGCAACACTGACTGTCTCCTAGGTTGTCCAGTCCATGTGCTTTTCCAAATCCCTCTCCTCCCTTCAAGCCTGCCCCGAGACTCACCAAGGCAGAGAAGGGCTACACTGAGTGGGTTGCATGGTGGACTGTCAGTTCCGAAATGAGGTATGAGAAAGGGAGGTGGGACCTGAGCCAGTAGCCAAGTTCAGGATGTAGTGGTCAGAGCTTCTATCTCCTCCCCTGAAAATTAAATTACCAGCTAATTCCCCAACCAAAAGTAGAGAGTTTGGGAATGATTTCAAGTTCATAAATTATTCTGACTTTCAATGATGTCTTTCCTTGCTACTTCCCCAGGCTTTTGTTCAGGCATTCTAGGATTTTTCTCAAGAGCACTTAGGAGAGAGACTGGGCATTAGGAGTTGGTGATGGGGTTGGAATCCACACTGGGCTACCACCTTGCTACAGAATCATGGGCTACCTGCTGCACTTCTACAAATTTATGTTTCCAAACCATAAGGATTTTGACTGGATTTGACAAGGTGGATTCAACTTTTAGGTTCTATCCTGACCTTTCGCTACCCTTCTATCCACACTGGTCACAGACCTCCTATCTACTTGCTTCCTGTTGGAATCGTTGTGGAGAGAAAGTTGTACATGGAATCAGGAAGAACTGAATTCCCTTCCTCCTCAGACAGCTGTGTAACCTGGACCAAAGTACTTCAGACCCGTCTGCCTCCATTTCTTTATTTTCAGAATGGGGTCATTGGGAGGACCAATCATGTAAGTGAAGTACTCAGTGACTCTTAAAGCTCTGTAGAAATTGTTTCTATAATAACCAGTTAAGTGAAGTTTGGCAGATTTCAAATTCAGCCAAAAAATGTCATTCATGATTTGATCTCAGCTTACACAGAGGACTGCTGAGAAATTCCTCAGACTTTGGCTCTGGGCCATGGATTACCTGATTTTTTGGTCAGTAACTGAGATGGAAGAACTGGTGGCAGCTTTCTCAATCTGGAGATTGCCCTGGGTGGCAGGAAAATTTACTCAAAGAATTAAAAGAATTAAACTCAAAGGCTTTAAGTGTTTTGAGCTCTCTCTCTCTCTCTCTCTCTCTCTCTCCCCCTCTGTTTCCTTGTCACTCTGTCTCTGTTTCTGCCTCTTTCTTCGTCTCTTTCCATCTTTCTGTCTCTGTCTCTATCTCTCTTTCCCTCTAACTCTCTAATCTGATGTGTTGGCAACTAATTACTCTTGGAAAAACTGAGATTTTTGGTCTTCTATAGGTATCAGACTCTAATAGGAAATATACTTGATTTTTATCACTAAGAAGATATGCTTAAAAAATACATCAATAGAAATCAAAAGTGTAATTATTTTATACTTGTCTTTTAAATGTAACTATTAGAATGCCAAATTGATACATGTATGAAATGATTTCGTATGAAAAGTGATTCAGACATAGTCAAACAAATTCATGTTATATTACACAAAAGTTTTATGTTATGTTTTATAAATTCATAATATCATCTATGATATTGCTAGACTTCTATTTTTATTGTGATTATGAGATATCAAAAATGTTGTTCATTTTAAAATTGATACTTCAAGAGTGATATAATTATACTGTTAGAAAACCACCTATTCTTCTGATAGAAGCCAATTTCATTATAGTTTTTAATAATTGGCAAGGATTTAATTGGATAAATTTTGAATTTAAAACTTTAAATTTTGGAAAATATCATAGACTTTGTGAATCTCTTAGAAGTTCTTTGGGAATTTGCCAGATTTTCAGTCCCTTGCTCTTTAGCTTTAATAAGGTCATAAGTCTTATTGAATCTCTGAGAGAAGTGACTGAAAGAATGTTATAAAATTCAAAAATAATGAAGTGATTCAGTGAAAAACTATAATTTTCAAAACTGAAATAAAGGGTTTACATGTTTATTTTATAAAGAATGATTTTTGATAATTTGACTATTGTTTATGAAAATTATGAAAGTGTATCTGGATTGTATGGGTTGAAGTTACATCTTTGAACCAACTTAGTATCAATAGACTCAAATATTTTCTTTTGCCTTAAAAGTTAACATGTAATGCATAGTATCATAGATATCTGTCAGCCTCAAGGCTTACAATTGCTGGTGTTTTCTGGACTACATGTATTCACACTCTGTAATCATAAAATATGATCTTTCTTAATGCCTAATGACTGATAGCTGGTCCAGAATATATCAAATCAAGAAAGTATGTATATTATGAGTCTAATAAGTGTTTTTGTTAATTTATTGCAACAACATGGAAAAATAAAAATACTAGCTATATTTAAGCTATAATGAGTGGAGGAAAAGTCTCTTGGGTTTCTAATTTGATATTGTTCTAAGTTTTTAATTCAGGTATCATTGTCTGAATTGATATTAAGGGATATGCTAAGTATTATTCAAAGAGAGTTAGGTCTGAGAACTGCTACAGGTGATGTCTGTGTCTGAAAAACTTAGAGCTTATCCTTACAAATGTTTAGCTAGAGTCTCACAACTCAGCTCATTGTGATATTTCCTTTTAAACAGGAAGTTTCCCACCTGATTAATTTTGAGCCTGGCTTTATGATACCCTATGAATAATGTGGAACTCTAAGATTGACTCTTTCTAAATAAAATCCAGCTATGACTTTTTTACTGACTTTTACTCCATCAGTCATGTCCAACTTGACATAATCTAGCTTGGGGGTTTATTGGCAAAGATACTGAAGTGGTTCATCATTTCCTTCGGCAGTTCACAGATGAGGAGCTGAGGCAAACAGAGTTCTTCAGGGTCACATGGCTAGTAAGTGTCTCAGGCAGGATTTGGACAATGTTTTCTCATTCCAAGTTTTTGTATAGGCTCCAACTATAACTAGCTGTTCTAACTACGACTCTTACCTGAAAACAAACAGTATTAAGGAAGTTTTATGCTGATGTTGGTTCAATCTATGTCCTTACAGGGACAGTCCTGATATTGTTATAATCAATTACAAATGTTTAAAACAAGGACATGAAAACTGTAAAAGTTTATACATATGATGAATCTTCTTGTTTCTATACTAAATATCTGTGAGTTCTTATAAGGCAATGTAACAATAAAAGAATCTTATGGTTTTTTTAAATGTTTACTATTCTGAATTTGTGGTCACTAAAAGTTATATCCATGTGTAAAATTAGATCATTGAAGTATATTAGAAAATAGGGCCAAAAAATTATGTGGTAATGGAATAGTAAACTTTACTTTCAAGAAAAATAACATGGGATTATTTAAGAACTAGGATATAAGAACACACATACACATAGGAATATCTTTTAAATATTTTTTCTTAAAACAATGAGGGGCAGCGAGTTGTCACAGTAAATAGAACATGTGCACTAAAGTCAAGAAAACCTATGTTCAAATACATACTTGAATCCTAAGCAAAATCACTTAACCCTCAATTGTCTCCAAATAAAAGGAACAAAATAAAAGGATATTTTAAATGGTTTTCATCATATGAACTAGTCTTTGGAAAACCATATTAAAGAGGGACATCCCTCCACAATTGCCTTGGACTGAGGCTTGTTCCAGAATTATCAAGGCAAAAATCCAAGTATCAGTTATATGAAACAGCTAAGAGCCAAAATGAAATAAGATTATTAAATGTAGTTTAATCTGTAACCTAACTTAGTTTATCTGTAGAGTTTTTTTTAACTAGTATTTTTCCTTAAACAATATATCAGATTATGACTCTGCTTAACTAAGTGCATTTTACCAATGGAACCATGATATTGAGAATGTCTTTTAAAAAACTTTTGATATTCTTGCAGCCATGTGTTCTCTGAATGTCTGGACAATCTCTCTGTATTGTGGAGTGGAGTGCACTTGTTTCCTGGTACAGGTCCAAATTCTATGACTCATAGTCCCAATACTTACTCAATTTGACCTCCCAGACTATAAATTACAGTCCATGTAGTTTCTATCACTCATAGGAGAATAAGATGGGCAATGAAGGAGATGCCTCCACTGACCAATTATTTTAAATTAATCTCACATTGCTTCTGTCATTGTCCTTCTCCTATCATAGGGATTTGGGGCTATGAGCTCAAAACGGTAAATTGTAGGAAAATAGCATGAACCAAGCCCCCACTCAGCTGCAAATGAAGACCTGGTTGGGCTGACCAGAAACCTAGTCAATTACGAAGCAAGGAATGTAAGGAGTTTTCTCCTATTATGCACTTCAAGATACCAACATGTCTTATCTGGAAACCATGTTGGTCTCCATGATACTGTTTCCTTGTTTTTGTTTGAGTCCTATACAGTCTGTAATATATAGACACACAGGAATAAGGGCAGGTGCTAAGGAGATGGAGATACTACCCATTTCTCTTCTGCTGAATGACTTGATGAAACTTCTTCCAAATTATTTCAGTTTAATAATTTTCTCAGCTCTCAGAAGTCCTCTGAACCTTTAAAGTTCACAAGGTCCACTTCTACTCTCAGTGTTCTTCCAAACACATTTTTTTTGCCAGCAACTAAAGAAGTTCAGCAATTCACAAAAGTACAGTAAGTGATGGTGAAGAGTCATTCAGATTGAAGTCACAGGCTCAGGCTACTTTCAGGTCAAGGGCAAAGCCCCATTATGATACTTAGCAAGCAGACAAAGTTCCTAATGAACTCCCAATTAACAAGAGGAATAGTAAGACCTTTTATGGCAAAGGGCCCAGAAGAAAGGATGTAAGAATGTAAATTGTGTGTGTCAGTAAATCAGTTGGTGGTTGTGACCATCCTGTTCATACAAGATAGCCTCAGGAATTGACGTATATTGCTTAACCACCAGATTGTATAAGGTAACAGTGGGCGTCAGTACAGAATAGCTCTGCACATGGTGATTGATGTTGGTACACTAATTCTGTAAAGTCAACTTGCTCCTCAATGGGGTCCACTTAGCTACTGGGTTCTTACCACAGATATAGTCTTTTGCTGAAGTCCATTCACCTCATCTTTCCCTCCAAAAATGGGGATCAAAATTTTTGGGGTATAGATTAATGGTCTCATCTTCTGAAGCTGCTTCCTTCTGGGAATGGGTGTAGATCTGTAGATCAGACTCAAGGAGTGAGGGCCCAGAAGTTAATTAAATTAGCATTTAGTAGATGCTAAATCTCAGAATCAGAAATATGGCAGTATCCAATGTTGGCCATCATTTGAAGGAGAATCAGCCCAAGCATAAAGGAAACAAATCTAGCAGACAAGGGATTAGGGATGAAAACAGTAAAGGGAAAAACATGAGTAACAAAACTCTTACAGGTAGAGACTTTTTATCTCAAAATACAATGGTTGCACAAATGAATTTACTTATAAAAGGCTGACTTTATTCTAATTATAATATAAGGCTTGGGAGGGTATTTAGTATTTAATTCCAGAACTGTGCATATCAAATAAAATGTTTATAAGAAAACATATTTATTGCAAATTAAGCCAACGATGAGATGCCACTACATACCTCTCAGATTAGCTAAAATGACAGGAAAAGATAATGGCAAATGTTGGAAGGGATGTGGAAAACTGGGACACTGATACATTGTTGGTGGAGTTGTGAACGGATTCAACCATTCTGAGAGCAATTTGGAACTATGTTCAAAAATCTATCAAACTGTGCATACCCTTTGATCCAGCAGTATTACTACAGAGCTTATATCCCAAAGAGATATTGAAGAAGGGTAAAGGAGACACATATGCAAAAATGTTTGTGGCAGCCTTTTCATAGTGGCTAGAAACTGGAAATTGAATAGATGCCACCAATTAAAGAATGGCTGAATAAATTGTGGCATATGAATGTTATGGAATATTATTATTCTATAAGAAATGACCAGCAGGTTGAAAACAGAGAGGCTTGGAGAGACTTACATGAACTGATGCTGAGTGAAATGAGCAAAACCAGGAGATCATTATACACTTCAACAACAATACTATATGATGATCAGTTCTGATGGATGTGGCTCTCTTCAACAATGAGAGGATCCAAATCAGTTCCAATTGATTTGTAATGGACAGAAGCAGCTACATCCAGAGAAAGAACACTGGGAAATGAGTATGGACCACAACATAACATTTCCACTCTTTCTGTTATTGTTTGCTTGCATTTTTGTTTTTTCTTCTCAGTTTATTTTACCTTTTTCTAAATCTGCTCTTTCTTGTGCAACAAGATAACTGTATAAATACATATATTATACTTAACATATACTTTAACATATTTAACATATATGGGACTACCTGCCATCTAGGGAAGGGATGGAGGAAAGAGGGAAAAGTTGAAACAGAATTTTTGCAAGGGTCAATGTTGAAAAGTTACCCATACATATGTTTTGTATATAAAAGCTATAATAAAAATAATAAATAAATATACCTTGAACAACACACACACACACACACACACACACACACACACACAAAATAGGTTCCTAGAAGGAGGTGGCATTTTAGATTCTGAGGAAGATCTGAGGTCCACTACATTAGAGAGACCATGGATCTTTAATAAAGTGCCACTGGCTCAAAAAAAACATATTTATACCATGGGACATTCAATACAAACAGATGATATTACCTTAGTAGTAATGAACTTGAAAAAATTGACTTTTCCATTGATGTAAGGCAAAATATTCCATAAGTTCCATCCCTTTAAGAAAACTGAGTGCACTAAAATGTTCTTCTCCAAATCACACTGAGATAGTTCTGATTAATTTCAATAACAAATAGAATAGCAACTAAGTCCCACAGACAGTTGTAACAATATTCATACAATCTCACATCATTTTGAAACATTTAAGAATTGTATGTCATGTATGTGTGTGTGTGTATGTTTGTGTATCTGTGTGCCTGTAAATCAAAATACTCATTTATCCAATTGTTTAGAATATATTGACTAAATATTTCAGACTGAAAACACAAAACCTTCTACACTTGCAGTATGACCTTTTCATACCAGTGTTATCAGTCCTTAGGGCTGTTTTCTTTGACACATCCCTTCACTCTGTGAAATGGGAAAGAGTACTGCATATTCTCTGATCCCAAGACAAACTATTTTAAAAAACAAAATCAATCTAGGTTAGGCTTTCTAATGCTGGACTTTTTAAGTGACAGCAAAGTGCTTTTCTGTTTCTAAAAGTTTTCAAACTCTAAAAATCCTCCATTCACATTATTTAAACAGATTACAATTTTCTTTCTTCCTATGCTATTCTCACTTGTACATATTTAAACTTTCTTGCTTTTCTTTCTATATACACATTCATTTAGTGCCTTTTATTAAAGCCCTTTGTTTCTTTCTTATTTTAATTCAGCCTTTATCAACTTTCTTCTGCTTGCTTTTACTATCATATCTCAAATAATCTTCACTTCATTGAGTATATTTTCTTTCTCTTTCCCTCCCATTCACCTATCACTGATGCATTAAGGAAGGAGGAAGTTGAGAAAAAGAAAAAAGACTATCTTTCCTTTAAATTTCTAATCTTGTTGATTGTTTTCAAAACATTTTTAAACTTTTGCAAGATATATTCCCTATTTTTCCTTAAAATAAATTCTATGCGTGATATCTCAATAACTTTCTAAAATGTTTCAGAAGGAGGGGAGCTCTTGGAATTACTCCCAAAACCTCAAGAGTTCCTTCTTGCAATCTTAAAATGATTAATTGCCAAACTCCTATTAATCTCAAAACTTTCAGAATCTGCTAACTTGTTTTTATTATTCTCCAACTTCTAATTTTCTAACTTTAGTTCTGTAGCTCAATTTAGCCAATGTTGTGACCACAGGAAGAAAAAAAGTAAAGCTTTTTCCTTTTTAAGGTGAGAGTTAAGGATGTTAATAAATCTTTCCCAGTCTTCTCTCTAACTACAGCCCTTAAAAGTTTTCTTTCTTCATTTTAATCTTTTAAGGTAACAGAATTTTGTTCATAGCACAAGCACATAGACATTCTATAAACACAAAGACACAGATACAGACAAACTGACAAGACACAAACAACAAAGCCTGTACTTAAAAAACTAATTTAAAGGGAGTCCTATGAGATGTGAGGAGGGTGGAGCTTCCATCTTTGCCACAAGCCAAGAAAAGGTAATGATAACAAGAGCTTCTGTAGTCACTTGCCTCTGCTGACATCGCAAAGAGGGAGAAAATGGAACTCGAGTTCCCAAGACCAAGTATTTCTTGTCCAAGAGAGGAAATAGGTCAGAGCCTATAATTGGTTTGAACCAGAGATCCAACAACCTTCCTAGGTGTCTGAAGGGATCAAGAAAGGAAAAGGGAAAGGGGAAAAGGGAGAAATATGGGAGAGTCCTCACACAGAGTACCAAAATGGTGAGCTTCAAAGGTCACAAAAGTCCAAAAATGGTGAAGGTGAGAGTCACCCAGAAAGAATTAACAAGCTCACCCCACTTCAGATCAAGGGCAAAGCCCCATCATGACACTTATCAAGGAGGAAAAGTTCCTAATGAATTTGCAAGTGCAATCTATTCAAAGTAGATAATGAAGTGCAAAAGGAGAGTTATAAAACAAATGAGTCATAAAACAAATGAGGGTCATAAACTGGCACTCACCCCAGCTCTGCCCATAAAATGGAGCCAGTGGAAGTCAGCTGTGGGAAAGAAAAAGGAAGTGAACTGGAAGACGAAGGAGGTGGATATGACGAAAAGGAAGAAGTAGTGAGGAAGAAGCGGAAGTGGATATCATGGAACAGGAGGGGTAGGAATAAGATGAGGAATGAGAATGTGAACAGAGAGACATATGACCTTGAGGAAAAGTTTGGTGATAAGAGGAGGGAGGAGAAAGCGAACAGAGGGAAGGTCACCTCTGTCTCCGAGATATGGCCTTCTCCCTAATCCCCACCTTCCCTAAGGAGATATGTCTCCCGTCTGCTCCCTCTGCACCCCTTTGTGAAGGCTTTGAAGATTCCCAAACAAGTTTAGAACAAATAATACAAAAAGCTGGAAAATACAAAAGAAATGAGGATCAAATGCAATATGATACTGCTGCATCCTGCTGGATCCTGCTGGATGTGCAGCTGTGTCCCTGTGTAACCAAAGAGTATTTAGCAAAATTCAGGCTTCTAGAAAGCAGAAGTTCTCTATGACTAAAATTAAGCAGGACCCAGATGAACCTTTTCTTGAACCTACAGGTGGCTGTTTAGAGGTCAGTGGGCTGAGGAGAAGCTTCCAGCCTCCTTATACAGAAATTGGCAAGGGAGAATGCTAATACTAATTGCCAGAAGGCCATGCTCACTGTAAATGGGGAGGCTGGCCTGGAAGAGATGACAGAGATGTGAGAATGTTGGCTCCAATGCCTTTCAAATGGATGCCCTCGCAGCTGCTTTATCTAAAAGGATTGTAGCAGAAGACCTGCCCTGGCAGTTTGCAGACAAACAGGGGATATTACGACTCCTAGTGGTCACAGGTCTCAGGTACAATCTATGGGGCAGGGACATATTGAGGCTTGTGGAGCCTCAGTTTATATATCACCCCACAGGGTTTTAATTGGGGTCATTGGGGGTTTGGGCACCACCTTTCATGTCACGCCCACACCATTAACATGGAAACCTAACACTCTGGTTTGGGTGCCCCAATGCCCTTTCTCAGTTTATAAAGCCCAAGCCTTATATGAAATTATACAACAACAGTTGAAGGCTGGGCATATAGAACCAACGTCCAGCCCATGGAATAGCCATATATTTATTACAAAGAAAAATCTGGGAAATTCAGAATGCTAATGGACCTTAGAGCTGTTAATGCTACTATTGAACCTGGCAGCCTGGCATGCCATCTCTAATCTGGTCCCCATCAGCTGGCCAGTTACAGTAATAGACACACAAGATTGTTTCTTCTCCAGCTTCTGATCCCAGAGGATAAGAAAAGAATTTGCTTTTACGATTCCTTCTATGAACAATGCAGGGTCTGAACCACTCTACCAATGGAAAGTTTTTGCCCAAGGGATGTGTTGTAGCCCACCTTGGGTCAGGTGTACATAGCACAAGTGCTAGAGCCAATTAGGAAGGTGTGGCTTCATGTCATGGTACTGCACTATATGGATGATATACTGTTATCAATAAGCAGTGGGAAAGATCTCTCTCTCTGCTGAAGGAGACCATAAGCTTTCTCGCTCCACATGGACTGGTGGTTGTCCCAGAAAAGATCCACATAACTTTCCCATCATTTACCTGGGATTCTGCATGAGGACTTCTGCAGTCTAATTCTTACAATTAGACAAGGTGAATACTCTGAACCTATATCAGAAACTGGTTGGATAAATTCAATGGTTAAGGCCTCATGCCCTTATTCCTATTTCTTTGATGCAGCCTTTATATACATCTTAAAAAGATGTAGGAGATACCTAGAGCCCATTAACATCTTATCAGACAGCTTATATGCTGTCCAAGTGCTCAGAGGCATTGAGGATGCTGTCCTACAACCTCAGAATCCTTCAATTGCCAATCTTCTTGCTGACTTGCAGCTGATTTTACAAACTAGGAAACATTCCATTTACATCCTGCATAGATACTCTAAGCAATGCTGTGCAGGAGGCATATTTGCAGGCAATGACGTGGTGGACTGTGCTTTACAATGCTCCCTTCTTGCTACACCCCTGACAATATCCATGAATTTCTCCACTTACCTGCTAATTCTCTACGTTGCCTTTATGGCCTCACCAGAGAAGAAGCCCGACAGATAGTGAAGCAGTGTGTTCAGTTTCTCCCTCCTCCACCTAGTAAAGGAGTTAATCCAAGAGGTTTATTCTCCAACAATTCATGGCAAATGGACATGACACATGTGGGCCGTGTGGCCATCCACATCTGTATTGACACCTTTTCTAGATTCCTTTGGACCACAGTGACCTCTCATAAGAACATTCCTTCAGTCATTATACATTTGTATAGTTGCTTCTCCTCTTACGGAGTTCCTAATATCATAAAGAACAACAATGGGCCAGCCTATACCTCTAAGCAAATGGCCACCTTCCTTCCACATTCACCATTAAACATGTTACAGGGATTCCCTATAATCCACAGGGTCAGGCCCTAGTGGAATGGGCCCATCATACTCTAAAGGCCACCCTTCTTAAACAGAAAGAGGGAAGAAGTAGACAGAACCCCCGATGGCCCACACAGATGGATGTGGATAAGACTTTATATACTTACAATTTTTGTGCCTTGATAGGGACACCAGCCTCTTTCCAGGAATGATATATTTGGGTCAATCTTATAGACAGGACAGAAAACTAAGCTCCATGAAAACTGCACTGCAAGCACCAGAGAAAATTCAAAAGGTCCTTTAGAAGGACATGGCAGAACATTGGCAAGGTCCATCCTTAGTATTTTGGAGAGGGCTGGGATATTTATGTTCTGCAGGTCCTGATGGGGAAGACTGCTGGATTCAGAAAAAAGGACAAGGAAAGTTGCCGCTATTAAAACAGGGACTTAAAAAGAAGAGAAGGAGATGACCCAGAAGATGCTTAAAACAGCACCATAGCAGAGACATAACTACCCTTGCCAGCCCAGCTTAATGATTGGATCCAACATACTTCTTTCCCAACCCCTTCTATTGTATCCCATCAGCTCTATGTAGCCATTTTGTATTGTTGCTTCTTTTGCTTTTGCCTACTTTGCTAGGATGCTTGATGTGTATTCTTAAAAATTCTTTAGAGTGTTTATGGAAGAGCTTCTCGTTCATCAACATGAGAACACTCAGTTTTATTAATAAAAGAGGGGAGATGTAAGGGTTAAAAAGCCTCTAGAAGCAAGAAATGCAGTTCAAGGCATGTGGGAGGACCTGAAAGATGAGAAGTACCAGGCGCAGGTGAGTCCTAAGTGGAGGTGGGGCATAGCCCCAGGAGGCAGTGTCTAACCCCAGGTACCACCTCTCCCTCCTTTAATATCCTATTACAATTACATTATAGTATACTGAGTATATGCCAACTAGAGTGATTATATCATTATTTCAAACTAAAGTGATTATAATTATTATATCATACTAGATATATGTGAACTAGAGAACCATTATCTCATCAATTCCAGCAAGCTAACACCTTGTTTCAAGTATACTTCTCCAGAGTTCCAGCCCTCTACAGCTGGACAGAGCAAGGTGGGGCTATAATGTTAAACTATCCCCAACAATGCCTTTCCATATTTGTCTCAGGGCAATACTTCAGTCTTTCTCTGCCAACTGCACCCAACCATCTAAGACTGCAGCAGATGCTATCTGTTTTAGTCCCTGAAGTCAACACTTTTCAGATGGCAGAATCTTTCAGCACTAGTTTTCTCCTGATGTTGTCTTGGGAACCATTCCTACATCCCATCCACACTGTGTCTTAGCTGACAATATAATCTCCTCTAATGTTCTGGCTAGCATTCTGGAGGACCTCAGGACCAGCCTTGATTTTAATGGAGAAGTGAAGTGGGCAGGAGAGCCACCAGTAGAACAGTCAAGGATGGAATGTCTCATTTCTAGTCCTTGTTGGCCCTTGTATACCTTACTGTAATTACATTATTACGGCATACTGATTATGTGTGAACTAGAGAAACATTACATCACCATACTAAATACTAATGTATATATATATATATATATATATATATATATATATATATAGACTAGATACTATATATATAAACTAGAAAATCATCTTATCTTATCAATTCCATCAAGTTAACACCTTGTTTCAAGTATACTTCTCCAGAGTTCTGGCCCTCTACATTTCCCACTTTCTCTTGTTTTAGAACACAGATGGTCAGGCCCTTCCTGACTTCTCAGGGAGGTGAGAACACAAAACCAGATATTGTTAGCAGGTTTCCTCTGGACTAAAGGGTCTTATTTGAAACAGGTACATATAAATCCATCAGCATGGGAGGTATTACACAAGTACACAGTAATATAACACAGGCTAGTAGCAATGTAACAAACCACATGAATCAATATGAGGAATTATACAATTATACAATATAAATCCTAGAAGGAGGGTGTATAAATAACAATCGCAGATACATCTCCTTCAGCAGCCAAGAGATAGTCCAAAACCAATCTATTGTCCATTACTTTATGTGTCAGGGAATCCAATGATTCCTGGAGATTTTGAAGTCCTGTAACAGTCTCATTAACAATTTTTCTTGTTCATTAGTACATATAGTCAGAGATGGAAATATCTGATGTTTCTTGGCATTTCCTTTGTTTCAAGAGTCTTTTCCTGTTCTGTTTCTCTCCAATGGACAAGGCAAATATGGCTTGTTTACACCCATCCGATTCCTTCTTCATCTGTAGAGATACAAGCAAACCCTCTCCCCTAAGCAGTTAACCTATCTGATCCCTTCCATTCACCACTTTCTTTTTTTTAATAAATCAATCATTTATTTTTTTAATAACTTTTTATTGACAGAACCCATGCCAGCATAATTTTTTTACAACATTATCCCTTGCACTCACTTCTGTTTCTATTTTTCCCCTCCCTCCTTCCACCCCCTCCCCCAGATGGCAAGCAGTCCTATACATGTTAAATAGGTTACAGTAGATCTTGAATACAATATATGTGTGCAGAACCAAACAGTTTTCTTATTGCTCAGGGAGAATTGGATTTAGAAGGTATAAATAAGCCGGGAAGAAGAGCAAAAATGCAAGCAGTTTACATTCATTTCCTAGTGTTCTTTCTTTGGGTGTAGCTGCTTCTGTCATCCTTGATCAATTGAAACTAAGTTAGATCTTTTCTTTGTCGAAGAAATCCACTTCCATCAGAATACATCCTCATACAGTATCATTGTTGAGGTATATAATGATCTCCTGGTTCTGCTCATTTCACTCAGCATCAGTTCATGTAAGTCTCTCCAATCCTCTCTGTATTCATCCTGCCGGTCGTTTCTTACAGAACAATAATATTCCATAACATTCATATACCACAATTTACTCAACCATTCTACAATTGATGGGCATCCATTCATTTTCCAGCTTCTAGCCACTACAAACAGGGCTGCCACAAACATTTTGGCACATACAGGTCCCTTTCCCTTCTTTAGTATCTCTTTGGGGTATAAGCCCAGTAACACTGCTGGATCAAAGAGTATGCACAGTTTGATAACTTTTTGAGCATAGTTCCAAATTGCTCTCCAGAATGGCTGGATGTGTTCACAATTCCACCAACAATGTATCGGTGTCCCTGTTTTCCCACATCCCCTCCAACATTCTGCGTTATTTTTCCCTGTCATTCTAGCCAATCTGGCAGGTGTGTAGTGGTATCTCAGAGTTGTCTTAATTAGCATTTCTCTGATCAATAATGATTTGGAACACTCTTTCATATGAGTGGTAACAGTTTCAATTTCACATTAAAATTGTCTGTTCATATCCTTGACCATTTATCAATTGGAGAATGGCTTGATTTTTATAAATTAGAGTCAATTTCTATATATTTTGGAAATGAGGCCTTTATCAGAACCTTTGACTGTAAAATGTTTTCCCAGTTTATTGTTTCCCTTCTAATCTTGCCTGCATTAGTTTGTTTGTAGAAAACTTTCAATTTGATATAATCAAAATTTTTCTATTTTGTAGTGAATATTGATCTCTAGTTCTTCTATGGTCATAAACTCCTTCCTCTTCCAGAGGTCTGAGAATAAACTATCCTATGCTCTTCCAATTTATTTATAATCCTATTCTTTATGCCTAGATCACGAACCCATTTTGACCCTATCTTGGTGTATGGTGTTAAGTGTGGGTCAATCCCAGCTTCTGCCATACTAATTTCAATTTTCCAGCAATTTTTGTCAAATAATGAATTTTATCCCAAAACCTGGGTGTTGGGTTTGTCAAACACTAAATAATTAAAAGTTATTGGCTGTTTGTCCTTTGAACCTAACTTTCCATTGATCAACTAGTTACTTTTTAGCCAGTACCAGATGGTTTTAGTAACGCTGCTTTATAATATAATTTTAGATCTGGTATAGCTAGGCCACCTTCATTTGATTTTTTTTCATTAATTTTGAAATTCTTGACCTTTTGTTTTCCATATGAACTTTGTTGTGATTTTTTAAGTCATCAAAATAGTTTTGGGAAGTCTTATTGGTATAAGTGCTAAATAAATAGATTAGTTTTAGTAGTATTATCATCTTTATTATATTTGCTACCCAATCCAAGAACATTTAATATTTTTCCAGTTGGTTAGACCAGACTTAATTTGTGTGGGAAGTGTTTTGTAGTTTTGCTCATAAAGTTTCTGATTTTCCCATGGCAGATAGATTCCTAAATATTTTATACTATCAGTAAAGTTACTTTAAATGGAATTTCTTTGTAACTCTGATTGTTGATTTTGTTAGTATATATAAGAATGCTGATGACTTATGGGGTTTATTTTATAACCAGCAACTTTGAAAATTTTATTTCTAATAACTTTTAATAGAACCTCTGGGGTTTTCAAGTATACCATCATATCATCAGCAAAGAGTGATAATTTGGTTTCTTTTGCCTATTCTTATCCCTTTAATCTCTTTCTCAGCTCTTATTGCCAAAGCTGATTTCTAATACAATATTAAATAGGTAACGGTATAGTGGGCAACCTTGTTTCACTCCTGATCTTATTGGGAATGATTGAGTTTGCCCATTACATATGATGCTTACTGCTGGTTTTAAATAGATGCTACTGATTATTTTAAGGAAAGTCCATTTATTCCTATACTCTCAAGTATTTTTAATACCTCAAGTGTTTTTAATAGGAATGGATGTTGGATTTTATCAAATGCTTTTTCTGCATCTATTGAGATATCATATGGTTTTGTTACTTTGGTGATTAATATGGCCAATTATACTGATAGTTTTCCTAATACTGTACCAGCCCTGCATTCCTAGTATAAATCCTACTTGATCATGGGTGTATTGTCCTAGGGATGATTTTCTGTAGTCTTTTTGCTAATATTTTATTTAAGATTTTAGCATCAATTTCATTAGAGATTGGTCTATAATTTTTTTCTCTTTTTCAACCTACCTGATTTAGTATCAGTACCATGTCTGTCATAAAGGAATTTGTAGGACTCCTTCATTCTATTTTTTTCAAATAGTTTATAAAGCATTGGGACTAATTGTTCTTTGAATGTTTGGTAGAATTCACATGTAAATCCATCTGGTCCTGGGATTTTTTTTTTTAGGGAGTTGATTAATAGCTTGTTCTATTTTTCTGAATGGACTATTTACAATTTACTTCCTCCCTATAATCTGGGAAGCCTATTTTTGGAGGTAGTCGTCCATTTTGCTTAGGTTAACAAATTTATTGGCGTAAAGTTGGGCAAAGTAACCCTTATTATTTCTTAATTTCCTCTTCATTTGGTGGAAGTTCTCCTCATTTTTTAAGACTACTAATTTCATTTTCCTCTCTCCTTTTCTAATCAGATTTACCAAAGGTTTATCAATTTTATTGGTTTTTTTTTTTTCATAAACCAACTCTTAGTTTATTTATTAGTTTAATAGTTTTTTTTTACTTTCAATATTATTAATTTCTCCTTTTAATTTTAGAATTTCAAGTTTATTGATTGGGGTTTTAATTTGGTCTTTTTCTAGCTTTTAAGTTGCAAGCCCAATTCATTGACTTTCTTTCTCTATTTTTGTTCAAGTAAGCTTCTAAGGATATAAAGTTTCCCTTATTACCGCTTTGGCTGCATCCCACAAATTTTGGTATAATGTCTCACCGTTGTCATTATCTTGAGTGAAGTTATTAATTGTGTCTATAATTTGCTGTTTCACCCAATCATTCTTTAAGATGAGATTATTTAGTTTCCAATTACTTTTTATTTATTTACACCTAACTTTTTGTTGAATTTGGTTTTTATTGCATTTGATCTAAAAGAAAGCATTTACTATTTCTGCCTTCCTGCATTTAATTTTGGAGGTCTTTATGTCCTAATATATGGTCAATTTTTGTTAGGTTCCATGAACTGTCAGAAGAAAGTATATTCCTTATTTTAAAACGTGTGGGATTCCTTAAAGCCAATTGTATTATGTTGTATATATAGAATGTTTCTTCAGGAATTGAATCAGGATTATTATCACTGTAATATTCAACTAGTTGCTCTCCCACTAGTCTCCACTTATCTGGCTTTTGTTTTCTTCCTTAGAGAATCAAGGAGACATGCAATCAATATTTCTAAGAATCCAATGATCTGCCTTCCAAGTTACCAACAAACCTTATTTTTATTATCCTAACTATGCTTTGCTACACACTTTCCTTGGGGTGGGGAAGGCTCTTTTCTTAATTTGCCCCATTTTAGTTGCAAAAGTGATTTCTTTACTCACCCTATTTCCTGGTCACAGGGACTTCTCCTCTGAACTTATGATCGAGTAACTCAAGCTGCTGAGTGTAGGTCCTTATGTCCAGGTTTGGGTGTCAAAATGTAAGGTTAGGACTAGCTTTCTGGAGGACCTAAGCCTTGATCTTAGCCAAGGAGTGCAGGAGGCAGGAGAGCCACAAGGATGATGGTCAAAAATGGAATGTCTCTCTTTCAGTCTTCTTAGTCCTTATATACCTTATTGAAATTCAATTATTACAGCATACGGATTATGTATGAACTAGAGAATCCTTACATCACCATACTAAGTACTAAGTATATATATGAACTAGAAAACCATCATCTTATCAATTTCACTGAGTTGCACCTTATTGCAAATATACTTCTCCAGAGTTCCAGCCCTCTATAATCTCCTCTTCCTCTCCTGACTTTGGGCAATGAATGAAAAGCAATTATTAAACTCTTGTTCATTTATTGTTATTCAATCACCTTTAGTGACCCCATTTGGGGTTTTCTTGCAATGATACTGGCATCTGCTGGCATGCCAACATTACTCATTCATGAGGTGCTGGGTAACCAGGGGTAATGGGCAGAGAAAGCCAGAAGTTCTGATAAGATTATATCTTATAGATATAATAATTATATTATAGATTATATCTGAGGCAAGCAGGGAAAGTCATTGATGAGGATCAGTTCAGCCTTACAGTCCTACCACTATGGAGGTCTTGGGAAATCTAATCAGAAAATCAAGTTATGATGTCAAATTCCTGAGGTTAAATTTCCCCCATAAATATGCCCATGGCCTATTCCATCTTTGCTGGATTCCTTTTAGGCTTAGCCCACCATGACATTTGCCTCTCACCCCCTTTCTCCATGCCTTGTGGTGCCTTTCTTGTTATAGCTAATTAACTCTTTTAGTCTGCTAAACTATTCTATGGATTTGGCCTACCAGCTAATGGCAGGTTCCCATCTCATGGCATATTCTCTTCCTCCTGATTAATTGTGAGTTTTATTAAGGAACTTGTCTTTTCTTTGTTAATTATTAAAAACTCCTTTCCTTACTAATTATATCTTTCTACAATGTATTTCATATTTACCACTCTGGATGTCCATCTTACTTCTTTATTTTTATTCCATAACCTCTTCTCATAAATAAAGGTAACTTTTAGCAAAGAAAAAGTCATTCTTCACATGTGTCTTGCACTAAGATGTGCTACACTGACCTCATCTAAATGGTTTACCATTTCCTTCTCCAGTTCATTTTATAGATGAGAGAAGAGACAAACAGGGTTAAGTGGTCACACAAGTCACACACACAGGGTCACACAGTTAGTACCTCTCCAAAACTGGATTTAAACTCAGGTCTTCCTGCACTTTTTAAAGCATTTGCTATTTACCAAGCACCACTTAGAGCAGCCCTGGGGACATAAATAAAAGGGCTAGATTGTTCTTGCCCTCAAGAGCTTACATTCCAATCAAGAGAATAATTCTCAGAGAGGGATAGTGACCAAGGAAGGGAACTGTAGGATGGGAAGTCTGAGTAAGGCTGTCCTTTGGCATATCATTTCCAGAAACAATGGTAGTGTTCATTTAATTATGGTTCTCAAAACTAGAGGTGGAAGGTGTATGTTGGGAGGGAGAGAAATGTCTGGGAGGGGAAAAAGGTCTGCACTACCCAAGGTAGAGAATGGTTCAGGGCAAAGGAGCCTTTGTGGTCGCAGAGAGGGCCAGGGCAAGTCAGGAGCCCTGAAACAGGAGTGAGGGCTGATCAACCACTTCCTCCTAACAGCCGGAGACAGCCCATGAAAGCATCATTAAGCTTTGTTTAGGAAACCCAGCTTAGACCCTGGCCACAAAGGATGGAGCTGAGTGAGCAGGGCCTTGGGCCAAGAGTGAGACCACAGGATGCCTCTGCTGGGCTGTGAGGTCTCTCAAAGGACCTGGTGAACCACATGCAGGTCACAGGAGCTGCTGGGGGAACTGAATCAGCCTTCCAGCATTCCAAAAGCTCAGGCTAAAACATTTCCCTTGTCTTGAGCTCTTTCTTCTATATGGGATGTATACAGACCCCTGCCCTGAGTACTTCTGCTCCATGGGGCCCACCTGTGTGTGTGTTGTGAGTGTGTATGTGTCTCTATTTATGTGTGTATATGTGTGTGAGTGTATGTGTGAGTATGAATGTGTTTGTGTATATGTGAATGTAGTGTGTGAGAGAGTATGTGTCTGTTTGTATGTCTCTGTGTGAGCTTTTGTGTGTGCCGGGGGTTCTGTCCCCAATCCCCTGACGCTGGGGAAGGGTCCTGGAGCCTTCCATTACTTCTTCAGCTCATCCTATTCATCCCCACAGCAGCCTTTTGACCCTGCTGACCACCTTCTCCCCAGCCTGCTTTTCTGTGGGTTTCTTCTTGAGGGCCCAGTGGCAAGAGGCTTCTCACTGCTTTCTCTTAAGTCCAGTCCTACACCTCTGACCACTTCAGTCTTTACTGAATCATCAAAGCCCTGCCTTCCAAAAGTGGGGTCCTTTAAGGCCCTTTCAGGGCCCTCTTCTGTCTTCACCTTCTCTTGATCTCATCAGCTCCCTGAGGATTATCCCCTTTATGCAGATCTATCCCTCCTCAGCCTCTCCTTAGCTCTAGGATAGCACATCCAACTGCTTAGAGGGCAGACATCCCTCAGCATCTTCAGAGAGCTACAACCCATTTGGAAAGAGCACTGACCCTAGAGTTAGAACAACCTTGTTAACTTTCTGGGAATCAGGAAAAAAGACTCCCATGAAGGCCTAACTGAAGGGGCTGATGGGGAAAGGGAGAACAGGTTAGGAACAGGGACCATGGACAGAACAGGCGTTATGTCATATGTGAGCAAAAATAGGCTGGCCATCAGACTGGAGAGGAGACTCTTTGTGCTAGAGTCCTTGTGGCTGGGCCTGTCCAGCTCTGTTGTCTATCTGTTCATTTACTCACCTAGCTATCCACTCATTTATCTATCAAGACCCCATATCAATCAAACAGTAAGCATCTGTTCAGTGATTACTACGTACCAGACACTGTGCTCAGAGCTAAGGGTAAGCTATCTATCTATTTATTTACCTGCCTATTTATCTCTCCATCCATCCATCTGTATTTCTGTCCATCCATCTACCCATCTATCATTCCATCTCTCCATCCATTCATCTGTCTATCTATTCATGTACCTACCTATCCATTCATCTGTGAGGATATGGAAGACCCTTACCCAAAATGACTACTCAGAGATCACTCAGTAGAAAGCAGAAAGGTTGTTTATTAAAACCTCAGAGAATGAACCATCCCATCATGAGAAAAGAAAGAAAGCTCATGGTAGAAGGGTTAAAGAAGTAGTAAAGATATACAGCTTTTATACAAGAGATTACAATACAAGTAAGAAAGCTTTGAGAAGGGAGGGAGGCTGTTGCTATTCAGAGAGATTGGAATGGAAGGTTTCTGTTTCCCCAAAATCACCTAATTTCTAGGAAACAGAAAATCAGGCCTTCAGGCTTAATCAAGCAGATAGTAGTCAAGCTAATAGACTAAATATCAATAAATGTCAAATACCAATAAATGTCATCAGCTCAGGTTAAGTAAATATGTTTATAGCTGGCCAAGGTTCAAGTAAATATGGGCCTGCACATATACAGGTCATAGAAGAAACACAGAAATAATGAAAATAAAATACAGAAAAAGAATTCATACATTCCTGTAAGTTCTTCACCTTATCTCTCTATTCCACACATCCATCCATCTACCTTTGTGTCTATCCATCCATCTAACTATCTATCTATCTATTCTTTCTTTCTTTCTATCTATCTATCTATCCCTCTGTCTGGTCTGTCTATGTGTTTTAGCAGGAAATATAAACCCTGTTGAGCAGAAATGCTGGGATCAGAAGGCAGTGCAGCATAATGATAGAGCAGTGTGCTTTGAGCCAGCAAGACCCAGCTGAAATACTGTCTTTAAGGCCTCTTGGCTATGCCACATGAGGAGACTCTCAAGGTGCCAGGCTACTCTGAAGTCACAGAGAAGGTGCTAGCCAGATCTGTGAGAGGAAGCTTCTCCCATGGAGTCACTGCACCAAGATAACCTCCAGGCCCATCCTTCTCCCTCTCCTACATGAATTATCTCCAAATAGTCTTCATGGAAATACCAGTGCCCTCACACACAGGACCAAGCATGTGCACATTCACAGAATGAGGAGACTGCTCCCTGATCCTCACATGAGGAGTGGCCATACTTCAGGAAGCCACAACAAAGCCAGCCAAAGGGGACACTTGGGAGAGTCCAGACTCCCAAGTGTCCTGATGCTCAACAAATTGACTCTAGAGCTTTCTCAAGCCCACACAGGCCAGACAAGCCAGGAGGGCAGGACACCAGGATGCCCCTGGCCATCTCACCTGCTCAGATCTTCTCCAGTGATTTTTACTGAGGAGGAGGATAGGGTAAGAGAAATGACTTGTCTCCCTCCCTGTCCTTTCTCAAGATCTCTCCCAAGCCCTTTCTTTGGGAAAATCTCAGCCCCCAGATGTCCACAATGCCCAGTCATCCTTCTCAGAGATGGGGCCCACAAGAGGATCCCCATCCTAGAGCACAGTAAAGCAGTGAGCTTGGCCCAATGCCTCAGCTGGTCTCTGGGGCCTAGCACCCCACCCAGGCTATGTCACTAGCAGGGCCAGAGCCCTGAAGTTTGAAAGCAAGCTGATAGAGGAGAGTTGAGGACAACAGTGGGCAGTCAGCACAAGACCTCTGGGCTGAGGGACCTAGGAATTGAATCTCCCCTCTGGAAGGTACCTAAAGGTAGCCTTGGGAGAAATCATTTGGGATCCCTGCGTTTCAGGTTGGACTGGATAAGAGTGAAAATTGTGCGATTCTATGGTGCTTCCTGTTGTAGTATAGGTGTGTACTAATTCTTTGTCATTATCTCAGGTCTCCCATTTCACAGATAAGGAAACTGAGGCAGTCTGAGGCTAGAAGATTCACCCAGGCCACAAAGCTAGTAATACCTAAGCTAACGTTGAAGCTCAGATCTTCCTGAGTCCAGACCAGCTGTCTCTAGTCCTAGCTCATATTTGAGCCCCTGCCAGCTCTCCACATGCCCTAATTTGTCCTTGGGATGTCCTATACCCCACTCCTATGGGGAGCAGGGTTCTGCCCTCAGAATCCCTTCTTCCAGGATACCCAGGGCCAGGGTCCTGGAGATGAGAGCCATCCTGCTCCTTTCTGGAGCATCCAGTACAGAGGTGATGGTGGGAGACTCCTGATGGTGGGAAGAGAAGCCACGGAGAATCCCTCCTCCCCAGAAGTCAGGTGCTGCTTTCACAGAGGAACCTCAGTCTCTGGTCTGGGTTTTGATTTCCAGAAATAGCCACCAAACCCCTCCTCAGCTCAGTCACATCAGCATTGGGAGAAACGTGGCCTTCCCATGCTGAGGCCTAAATAACCACCCTGGCTGCCCTCAGTGGAGGATGAATAAATAATTAGAAAAACAGAGAGAGCCCAGAGTAAACAAGGAGGAAATCAAGGCTTTCAAGGGTCCCATTTGAGGAAAAGAAATTGAAGAAAGGAGTCATCAACTCATAAACTTTTGAAGACTCTGGTATAACCTCAGCTGCTGTTAAGTGCTATTTTCACACTCAACTACTGCTAATCAATCCTGGTTCCTAGTTCTAATCAGAGAAGCTCTGATAAATATTACAAATCTTACCTCTGTTTTGAGTTCTCCAGAATCCTCCAGCCGCTATCTCATATGGACACAGTTTGAGTACAACAGAGCATCGGAAGGTTTGGCAGACAAGCTTAGACTTTATTCACGTGGTATACACCTCACTCTATGACCTCCTGCACTATCTTAGTATCTCTCCACAAGGCCAGAGCCCCAGGTAGAAAAAGAGATCAAGTCCTTCCTCCTCTGAGCTTAAATAGGGTCTTTGAGGTAACTGGCATAAGCCAATCAATGATGCAGATTACATCCGAACTTGACAGGAGATCAGAGTAATTAGGATTCCTGCCTTGGCTGACACTGACAAGGAAGTCCCTATGTACTCATACCCAAACACATCTGAGGGACCACTAGACCATTGGCCTACTTACATCCGATTTGTGCTTGCCAGACCTTTCTAATGAACACTTAGAAGCTGCCATCATGTCCCAAGTGTTTTGTGCCTTGAGCCCTAAAGCTAGGCTCTGCCTCTCGTTTCCCCAAGTCATTCTAGATTATGATGCCCAATGGAAGCCTCCATTGCATTTTGGACATGGGGTTTAGGGTCTTGTTTTCCCACCCTGTGTTTTATGCCAACATTGAGCTTTCAGATGCCCTACTTTATCACATTGAAAGCATTGACAAGTCTCTCTGGAAGTCCCTTGCCAAAAGGTTCACTATCTTCCATGTTCTGCATCATTGCATGGGTATAAAAGATATTTGTGACCACTGTGGAACAGCGTCTTATATCTCCTCTAAAGGAGCATCCCTGTGTAATCCTAGTACAATTCTTCTACGAACTTCATTAGCATTTTCTCTAACAAGTTGTCTTTTCATAATTTCTGTTGCTACATTTTCATCAATAGTTTGTAGGACAGCTGTCTATGAACATTCAAGAAATCAGCAAAGGGTACATTTGGAGCTTGTGCTATTTTCGTGAAGTCTTCCCCTCTTCCTTCCTGGCGGTGCCCCATCCTTTGATAATGGTAGCAGCAATTTGCTATAATGTAATTAATCTCTGCTAAAGTGTCGGCATAAGGACCTACACCTGTTAGTTGGTCGCAGGTGACTGGTATATTTACCAGGTTGCCTATTTCTTTGGGCTTTTATCCTACAGAGTTCACTATACTCAGTGCCGCAACAAGTACTGTACAGGTTCTAAACATATTCTTGCTATAAATTTCCCATCATTAGGTTAAAACCTCAAAAGCCTGATTCTCTAATGCCATCTTAACATAAGATGATGTAGACCTATAAATAGTGCAAGCCTTTTCAGATCTTTGATAATTTGTAGATTAAAAGTAGTGTGTCTTGTTTTGTATTGACCTGAAGACTTAGGTCTTCAATCACAGGGCATGCTTCTGTTTTAAATCAGACATATTCTGCCCTCCTTCTTGGGCTTTAAGTGGTGCCTTTTGCAATCCAGTCAAGGGGTGTTACTTGTGGAGAGGTGCTGATGATATCACTGCCCTTCCAACTCCTCCTCCTCCTCCCTCCACCCAGGTAGGTGAAATTGATGGGGAGTGTCAAGAGCCTCCTTGGGTATAGGGAGGTGAAGCTGAGCTGTGAGAGTGAGAATCACCACATCCTTTAAGGTCACTCAACTCTCCATGCCTTTTGGTTATTTTGTCAGTATCATCCCCCTTCTCCTCCTCTTTCTCCTCATCTTTCCTTGTCTAATTGCTCTCCTTAAAACTTTTCTTTTTTTTTTTTTTTTTTAGAACACGTGGGATTCTTTAAGGCCGATTGTATTATGTTGTATATATAGAATGTTTCCTTAGAAATTGAAGCAGGGTCATTATCATTATAATATTTACTTAGTTGATATCCTACTAGTTTCCAATTATCTGCTTCTATTTCTTCTTCCTTGCAGAACCAAGAGGATGTGCAATGTTTCTAAGAGTTCACCAATCAGTTCCCAAGTCAGAAGCAATCCTTGCCTCTTCATTAGCCTAAGTATGCTTTCTATAGACCTCCTTCAGGTTGGGCGTGGGGATGGAGGAGCCTCTTTTCCTAGTATCTGTCCCATTTCAGTGAGAAGAAAAAGTTACTACTTTAGCCCTTAACCAAGTTTACTGCTTAGGCTATTTTAAAACTCATCCCATTTCCAGGTCACAGGGACTTCTTCACTGAAATTACACTCCAGCTGCATGCAGGTCCTGGGTCCACTTTGGGCACTAATATATAATGACCAGGCTAGCTCTCTGGAGGGCCTTGGGATCAGTTAGTCAGAATCAATCAACATGCCACGTGGCCCATCAAAGATGAATTCTGGACTCTGGAGTCAGAGCCTAAATCTTCTCTCCTCAGCATGCTGCCCAGGAGACTCTAACCTCTCCCACCTCCCTCCCATCCTTACCTCACCCATCAGTTACCTCACCACCACATTCAGCAATTGCTGATCGTGAGGAGAGCTATCACATCACTATATCATATAGAACCATTATCTCCCATTGAGTAGGAAGTTAGTCTTAAGTTCTCTGTTGTCTTACATTTAAATACACCTTTTCAGAGTTCCAGCTTTGTAGAAGATCATTGTGTCCCTGGTTACTTGTATTGGGCTCATGGCTTCTAATGACCATTGATCTGATTATAGAAATATGCTATAAGAGGAAAAAGCAGGGACATGAATATAATAGCATTAAAACCAAGTCTGATCATATAGCAGCAATTCCCTCATAGCCAGACTCAGGAACAATCATGTAGGAATTGGGAACTGGAAACTGAATCAGAAGGCTCCCACCTGAAGCTAGGGGTTTCAGACTGTCCCCCAACTCTTGACCAGATAAGTCATCCATCTAGACATGGCAGGAAGGAATTGTCAGAGTAATCTATGGCATTTCTCTCAATTAGTGGGTTACTGCCTTAATGATCAGTAGAATTTGGAACTGAAAACAATATCAAGTACAGTCCCAAGAATTTTATCTCTAATAGCAAATTCTACTAATCTAAGCTTAGGGCTAGATACCTTATTTTAAAAAGCTTACCAAGACTTACACACACGAGATTTTTGTTTAACATGTTTTATACGTTTAAACTGATCCTGTGGCAAAGGATCAATCATTAAACCAGCTTACAAATTCTTAGTAAAGGCATTCCTTGTTTAAAAATTATAAATCCTAAATAGGCCCATTTCTCAGAGTAAGCTGACCTTGCTTGCTCTGATATATTCAAGAGAACTTATAAGCTTACAGATCAAGGAGAACTGACAGAGACCCCAGGCAAGGGGCTGAGTTTATTGTTGCTACCCCAACTATTCTTAGTGCTTTGGTGGACTGTGCTGTTTGATACTGTGAGTGTTCTTCTTTTGTATAATATGATGGTTCTCTTGATAGCAAGTTTCTTGGGAGGTTTTCTGGAGGCAGCCTTAGTATCTGTTCAAAGTAATAATCTCCAAATCAGCCAGGTGTTAAAAGTTCAAATCTTTTAGTGTCTCCTTCAATATAGCCTGGTTAGTTTTCTTAGAGGCCTCACTCCTTGGTTATTGTATATAGGATACATAGGATGTAGGACTGCTTGACATCTGGGGAGGGGTGAAGAGAGGTGTGAGGGACCACATATTTTAAAAATCAGCTTGAGTCAGGAATTCAGGTTAAAGGAAAATCTTCAATCTTTATTCTCAGTAGAGGTAAAGAAGGATCGGAGGTAAAAGGGAATCAGAGGTAAAGGGAGATTAGTAATGTCAGTAGCTGCTTCAGAAGCCAGCCAGACCAGAAGTCACGAGACCAGAAGCCACCAGAACAGAACCCAGCCAGCAGTCTCTCTCCACCTCTCTTCCTGCCCCTCTGCCTCCACCCACCAAAATCATCATTTCCTATACAACACATCAGCCACAGAGAGTGGGTGGGGGCCATTCTTTCTCCAAGCATATATATTAATAGAGTATGGTCCAATTACTATTTAGCCTCACATGCTTGGGACCTCAGTGCATCAACTCAAGCCTCAGCCCATTACATCTCCCACTTTCTTTTGTTTTAGAAGGTATAAACAACATTCACACATACGCCTTCTTCAGGAGGGAGGGAAAAGTTGGAACAAAAGAGAGTGTAAGAGATAATGTTGTAAAAAACAATTACCCAGGCATGGGCTCTGTCAATAAAAAGTTATAATTTAAAAAATAATAATAAATTATCTCATCACCTGGTAAGATAAAAAAAATTGCGTTATTTAGTCTTCAACTACTTTTTCATTCTGTCTTCAGGAACCTTTGTTCAATGTTATTTTTGATTACACTGTGATAAATGATATGTTTGGTATTTCTGCTTTCCAGTCATTTGTGTGTGTGGGGGATTCTTTATACCCCCATATGAGATCATTTGTTATAAATCTGCTATGTAGTGAAGAATGTGTAGATATCTTTATATTGCCATTCATTTATTTCCAAAGATCTAGTATCTCTAATTTTCCTAAAGTTTTATTCAAATCATTATTCATAATTTTGTTATATTTGTCTAAGTCTAAAAGGTTAGATTGAAGATCCTAACTGTTACAGTTCTGCTAAATATTTTTCCTCCAATCTGGTAAATTTCTCCTTTTAATATTAGATTCTCCACAAGTAGTGTAAGAATGGATAACTGATATACTGAATAAAATAATTTCAATCAAAGATTTTGAATGAAATAGGAAAAGCTCTTTGAAGTATCACTGATGAATTAGCATTTCAGTTGAGAAGAGTTCATTCAAGAAGTTGGAGAAAGAGAGACACGGAGAAGTGACTCGATCTGGTTTGTGGGATGAAGAATTGGAATACTCAGGACAGCTCCCAACTTGTGCTTATGGTGAGGAATAATTTCTCCTGATTCTTTTCTCTTTGGAATGGATGAGAAAGACTATATGGCATCACTTGTTCCTGTGACCTTTCAGTGTCCCCAAGGATGGGGCAATTTTTAGAAAGCACTGATAGGGTTTTCTAAGAAGAGAAACTCAAATCTGACCAAATCAATGCAAGTTGTCTCAAGAATTGTCCATAAGAGGCTCCTTTCAACTCAGTCATATGTGAGTAGCTCCAAAGCCCTCTGCTGGCTACTGGGAGCTTCTTTTTCATCCTGACAAGAGGTTTCTGACTTTCATCTGAGCCAGTATCAACGGAGTTGCCAATGTAGTTGTATGTCACCCAGACTTGAGTAATGAGCTTCACACCTGCCTGGTCCTGTGCCATAAACTTGTTTTGCCATAAAACTGTGGTATGCTTCAGAATCATGACCCTCCCAAAAGCAATCTTAAGTTGGAGTCACATCTGCCCTGGCTCCCACATCTGGCCTTTTGTGATTATAGCTGTCCCTCCTCCCAATTCCTTTCCCCAGTCCAAAATAGTAGAATATCAGGGAGCACTTTACAATGTACAGAATGCCCTGCTGAGCCATTCAGTCAGCTACATGGATCAAACACAACTAGTAATGCCTGGAGCCTAGCTAGGCTCCTTTATGAGACAGATGAACAATGATAAATATAACAATAACCATAACAAGGAGGCACAGGTAATAAGTGCTCTTCATCAGAAAGCTTGAGGATTTACTATCAGCACCCTGGAGGAAGCACACAATCACCAAATTTACAGATCCAAGCACCTCCAAAGTGTTCAACATGGGCAGGGCCTGTTCAACTTCTTTCTCATTTCTGAAGTCATGTCTATCTTTAGGTTTGGTGTATGACCTGAGGCTGAAGCTGGGGCTGAGACAGAAAGGAGGAACTTGAGAGAAAGCCAGACCTGGCAGGGAACATTATAAGAGGAACAGCTGCTAATCCCTAACCTGAATGAAGTCCTCTGCAATCTTCCCATAAGCAGCTGCCAGAGGGTTGCTGAGGGAGAGGCAGAAGCACTTCACTAAGTAGTGTGGGCAGGCAGATACCTTCCTAAGAAAGGCTGCCAAGGAGGCTTCTCTTCCATCAAAGAATAAAACTTGTTTTGCCATTTAGTTCAAGTTTTAATATGATTTGCTTTTGTTGTTGCTGTTGCTTTTGCTTCAAATGAATGTGACCTCAGGCTGCATTTTCCACTGCTGACACAATTTGCACATGACCACACCAGGATTTTGTGAGTATCTCTACTCATTTGTTCCTGTTTCTCTTCTCCCTTTCTCTGGAAGTCCATTAGGAGGAGGGAAAAGAAGCACATATTATAAAGAAGGAAAAGTGGATTTCTTTCCTACACCTGGGAATAGCTGGTGTTGCCTTAAGATGAAGCCCAAAATAAGCTTTATGTACATGCCCCTTGTAGCTTGCTGAGCAGGTCTTGGCTTTCAGATACACCTGAACAACACTGGATCTCACATCCAATGAGAAAGATTTCTTTTTAAGTGATAGCAGCAGCTGTCTAGAGCAGAGGTGTAATCCCTTGTTTCTCCTAGTCAGTATTTTCTTCTCCTTCCATGAGTATTCCCTTAAGCAAATCCCATTTGTTGACCTGGGGAGAACCACTCTGAGGCACTTCATTGCTGGTGTTCATGGGTAAGCACATCAGGATCTACTAGGAGCTTTTGCAGACAATCCATCATGGCCCTGGCTGTGCTGCTTCTGAGGCTCGGAGGGCCATTCTCAGGATGCTTCTTCAGGCTACATGGACAAGCTTAGCCCAAATGCTAACAGGGCAGTGGCTATAGTTCCCGAATAGGGTGAGATGGTATTGGTCTGATCACTCACATTCATACATACTCTACCTTGAACCCAATATAGTAAAGTCATTTTGGTCATTCAGAACTGTGCTGTACTCAGGACTACCCTCTTAATGGGAAAAGGCAAAAAAAAAAAAAAAAAAAGGAAAAAAGTTTGCAAGTGATCTCTATATCACACGCATTTAGGAGTTAAGGTTACAATAATGCAGGAAGGGAAGGTTTCTATAATAAGACTGTATCTTCCTAAGTCTCAGTTAGCGATAATTAGTTATGTGGTATATTTTTCATTTTGATAGATTACATTTATCCTTTTGAAAATTGCCTATTCATGCCTCTTAACCATTTATCTACCAAGGGCATATATATACATATATGTATATATGCCTAAACATATATATATGTGTATATATACCTACACATATATGTATATGTATACTCTACATATATATATTATATACACATATATGTACCAATTGCCTATATCAGAACTTTTTAGATAAATGTGTTATGTTTTTCCCCAATTATTGCAGAGCTATTCTCTCTCTGATGATCTCCAATCTTGCATCTCCAATTGCCTACTGAATCTCTTGAACTGTATACCCTACAGACATCTTAAACTCAGTATGTGCAAAACTGAACTCATTATCCTTTCCCCAAAATACCCTCCTATTCTAAGTTCCTATTGCTTTTAGAATACCACTATTCTCCCAGTCACCCAAGTTTTTAATCTAGGTATCATCGCTGATTCCTTACTCTCTTATAGCCATATACAATCTGTTGCCAAAGCCTGTTGACTTTGCCTTTATAATATCTCTTCCATATTTACCTTTCTCTCCTTTGACAGTGCCATCTGTCTGGGACAGGGCCACAGCCTTTCATAGCTGAACTATTTCAAAAGCCCACTGATTGGACTCCCCACAAGTTCCTCCCCATTCCAAGCCATCCTCAACTCACAACTCAAAATAATCTTTCTAAAATGCAAGTGTGGCCATGTGCACTTCTTACTCAACAAACTCTAGCATTCCCTATTCCTCCAAGATCAGATATATAATCTTTTATTTGCCTTTCAAAGCCTTTCATAACCTACCCCACACACTTTCCAGTCTTCTTTTACTATAAACTCCTTACCTGTGTTCAATATGATTCTGCTTCCTTGCTATGCCTTGAACCACACACTCCATCTCCAAAATCCAAGCATTTTCAACGATTCTATGCCTGGAATATTCTCCTTTCTCATTACTGCCAGCTTCCCTGGCTTCCTTCAAATTCAGGGAGGGAAAAATTCCTTCTACAGAAAGCCTTTCCCTTTCCTCTTTAATTCCATTGCCTTTTCTCTGTTGATCATTTCAAATTTGTCCCATATATAATTTGTTTGTACAGAATTGTTTGCATGTTGACTCCCCATTAAACTGTGAACTCCTTGAAAACAAAACTGAAGGGACTGCTAGGTGGCACAGCCCAGAGAGTACCAGCCCTTCAGTCAAGGGAACCTGAGTTCAAATTTGGTCTCAGACACTTAACACTTCCTTAGCTGAGTGACTCTGGGCAAGTCACTTAACCCAAATTGCCTCAGGAAAAAAAACCCTGTCTTTTGTCCTTCTTTGTATCATCAGTACTTAAAAGAGTGTCTGGGAAGTATTGTTTCCTTAATAAATGCTAATGTTTATCTCACTTTTTTCATCCTTTTTTTCTTTCTGGGCAGATTCACTGATCATCAGCCTGTTCTTTCACTAGCAGGTTCAAAAAATGTACTCAGTGTGAGAGATGGGCTCTGTGGGAAAACGTTAAGTACCAGAGTATTTTATATTTCATCCTACGACTACAGAAGATATCAGAGCATTACCTTTTAATGGGTTGCCTGGGATGAGTTAGAGGACTGGCCTTTTGCAATTGCATTGTCCACTCTGGACACCTTCTTTGCATGCATATAGGAGAGTCAAAGACTAGTAGGTTTTGTGCCATGGCTGATTGTGTGGAGGTGACCAAGAAAAATGACTAATCAGTTGGTTGGTTGCTTGATTGGTTATTGCTCTTTGTTCTCAAAGAAAATCAAACTGACTTTACTATGTTGGAGTCATGGTAGAGTGGGTCTGACTGTGACTGATCAGACAAATAGGAGCTCAGAAGGCTCTGCCACAGGTCAGGCACAGATAGTCCACCTGAACTTTGGAGTGGAGATGTCTCCAAATTTGCACATCTCTAAATCCCATGTTCTTCTATGCTACTGCAATTCTGCTTTGCTCATAGAAAACAGTGCTATCCCTTAGGAAGGCACGCCATGGTAAGGCGATCCTGTATCACTGTCTCCATGTCATGCAATTAATTGCATGCAAAAGGTTCTTCAGAGAGACCTTGAGAATATCTTTTATCACTCTTTCTGAATTCCACCTGAGTACTTGTCTTGTGTGAATTCTCTGTAAAGGAATCTTTCAGCATTTGAATGTGACCAGCCCATCAGAGCTGCACTCTCTCAGTAAAGTCTGAATGCTTGACAATTCAGCTTGAGAAATGACCTCAGAGTCGGAACTCTATCCTGCCAGGTAATCTTTAGAATCCTCCTCAGACAAAAGCGATTGAGTTTCCTGGCATGGCGCTGGTTCACTGTCTAGGTTTCACAGGCATGCGACAATGAAGTCAGCACACGGCTCTGTAGTCCTTCAGTTTGGTAATTACTCTAATACGTCTTCTTTCCCACACTTTCGTTTGAAGCCTCCCAAACAATGAGCTATCTCTGGCAAAGTGTTTGTCAACACCATCATCTCTATGGATGTCCCTGGAAAGTATACTGCCAAAGAAATTATCCTTTCCACTGATTCACAATTTCTCCATTTGCTCTGACCAGTGGTTTTGTTGATGGTTTTGTTGGTGTGCTGCTCTCTCTTGGAGAGTCTCTGTTTTCTTAGTGTTCATTGTTAGACCAAAATTAAGAGAAGGGTACATTCTACAGACTGCTGGAGACCTTAGATGTTGTCGGGATGCAGGGAAAGGAGCTCTGAAGAAAAGATCAACTGCAACCTGTGCGTATGGAGCTATCCAAGGTTCTAGCAAAACCTGGGGAGAAGGTCACTGCAAATTCTTTGGGTGAAGAAGGAAGTGAGAAACATTTATTTTAAATGGTAATCCTTCCTAGAGGATGAACAAAATATGGAAGATAAGAGTTTCCTTTGGAAAAGGTCTGTCTCCTCTCATAAGGCAAGATTTCTCCAGTCTCTCTTTTTCTATCAATCTCTGTGAGAACTCACTAGTATCTCTTTTAAAACGTAAATTGTTAATTGACTTGGCTTCCTATATTACCACATTGGAAGTAGAGTGACTACTAATGGGAACATTGATCTGCTGTTTCCAACCCAGTTTGATTCAGCTTCCCTTTAAGCAATCTGGTCCTCTCCCCAACATACACATCCACTGGGGATCCACTATATTAATACCATAGTACTGACACCTCTGATGGACATAACTCATAATTTCCAAGCTCAAAAGAACCTCTAGTCACAGCTTCCCCAGCAGTAGGGATTATAATGCGAACCACCATCTTTTGCTGAAGTGAGCTTCCAGTGCCCTTTTTAGAATGATCTATCCCAAACCAAATAAATGAAGAAACAGAAAGAAGTCCTAGGGGAAGAGAACCAGATCTTAAGTGTTTTGAAGACCTCAGAATTTGAACAGAACAAAACAGGTGGTAAAAATCTGGTTCCAAGCAGTGAAATTTCTGTGTCTCTACTGCCCTCTCCTGGCTTCTGGCTAGAGAACATTTGCATTTTAACAGATGCTTCAGATTTTTATTTAAAAGCAGCTAGATACAAGTTCTGCTATTTATCTAGGTCTGCTGCATTTGGAAAACAAACTTCACACGCGCTACCTGGAGCCACAATGCTGAGCCATCGAAACTGTGGCATTCGGTCATTCTCTCCCCATCCCTACAGGAAGGCAGATCCCTCCTCAAGGGAGGAAACAAAAGGCCACATTTGCCCTGGATGCAGATCCACCTATAAGGTGGGTGAAATTCTAAGGTCCCAGTTTCTCCTTCCTCAATGACATTTATTTTTATAATAGTATAAGCTGCTTTAGGGGATATTTGGCAATCTAAAAGTATTCTTCCACACTTCCATCAGCAGATAAATGAGGCACACCATGCCAGTGAAAACTAAATTATTATGGTATCTTTTCAAAATGATTCCTCATAAATATATTAATTATCGTAAGAGAACACAGAGAAACTTAGACATTGTGGGACAAAAGAATGAGTTGTTTTCTCTACATCAACTATCACCTCTCCATGCAACTGTTAAAGCATTATGCACACAGAGAATCAATTAAATTCACTTGACAAGTAGGGACAGGCAAGTCTATGTCTGGGACTCAAAAGTAATATCACCAGATTCTGGGTGATGGTTATTCCCAGGGCTTGAAGAGGGGTTCCACTATACCCTGGGGATTTGGGAATATTTCTTTCGCTACAGCCTTCAGCTTGCTCTCTTTTCTGCTCCATTTCCTTGATGTCTGCATTCACCACTATCAGAAGCCTGTAACTTGGCACCACAGTTCAATTTAACCACTTAATATTGACTAACGTTTACAAAAGAATATTTTCTTTTTTACTTTTTTTTTGAGATAAGTTTTGAGAAATATTTTGTTGGCAGAACATATGCCTGAGTAATTTTATACAACATTATCCCTTGCAATCATTTCTGTTCCGACTTTTCCCTTCACTCCCTCCATCCCCTCTCCTAGATGGCAAGCAGTCTTATATATGTTAAATATGTCATAGTATATCCTAGATACAATATATGTTGCAGAACCGAACAGTTTGCTTGTTGCACAGGGAGAATTGGTTTAGAATGTAAAAATAGCCTGAGGAAAAAAAATTTCAAACACTTCACACTCATTTCCCAGTGTTCCTTCTCTGGGTGTAGCTGCTTCTGGACATCATTGATCAATTGAAACTGAGTTAAATTTTCTCTTTGTCGAAGATACCACTTCCATCAGAATACATCCTCATACAGTATTGTTGTTGAAGTGTATAATGATCTCCTGGTTCTGCTCATTTCACTCAGCCTCAGTTGATTTAAGTCTCTCAAGCCTCTCTCTATTCATTGGTCATTTCTTACAGAACAATAATATTCCATAACATTCATAAACTACAATTTACCTAACCATTCTCCAATTGATGGGCATCCATTCATTTCCAGTTTCTAGCCACCATGAAAAGGGCTGCACAAACATTTGGCACATAGGTCCCTTTCCTTCTTTAGTATTTTTTGAGGATATAAGACCAGTAGTATCACTGCTGCATTAAAGGAGTAAACTGGTATGCACAGTTTGATAACTTTTGGGCATAATTCCAGATTGCTCTCCAGAATGGTTGGATTCATTCATAACTCCACCAACAATGCATCAGTGTCCCAGTTTTCCCTCATCCCTCAAAAATGCATCATTATGTTTTCCTAACTTCTTAGCCAATCTGACAGGTGTGTAGTGGTATCTCAGAATTGTCTTAATTTACATTTCTCTGATTAATAGTGATTTGGAACATATGAGTTGAAATAGCTTCAATTTCATCATTGGAAAATTGTCTGTTCATATCCTTTGGCCATTTATCAATTGGAGAATAGCTTGATTTCTTATAAATTAGAGTCAATATAGATTGCTCAACTTTGGAAGTGAGAGGCCTTTATCAGAAGCTTTAACTGTAAAAATATTTTCCCAGTTTGTTGCTTGCCTTCAATTTTGTTTGCATTAGTTTTGTTTGTACAAAGAGCTTTTTAATTTCATATAATCAAATTTTCTATGTTATGATCAATAATGATCTCTAGTTCTTCTTTGGTCACAAATTCCTTCCTCCTCCACAAGTCTAGAGGTAAACTATAATATGTTCCTCTAATTTGTTTATGGTCTCGTTCTTTATGCCTAAATCATGGACCCATTTTGATCTTATCATGGTATATGAATTGTAAGTGTGAATCCATACCTAATTTCTGCCATACTAATTTCCAGTTTTTCAGTAGTTTTTATCAAATAATGAATTCTTATCCCAAAAGTGAGGATATTTGGATTTGTCAAACACTAGATTGTTATAGTGATTGACTATTTTATCTTATTAACTAACCTATTCCATTGATCAGCTAATCTATTTCTTAGCCAATATCAAATGGTTTTGGTGACTGCTGCTTTATAATATAGTTTTAGATCAGTTACAGCTAGACCACCTTCATTTGATTTTTTTTCATTAATTCCTTGAAATTCTCAACCTTTTGTTCTAACATATGAATTTTGTTGTTATTTTTTCTAGGTCATTAAAATAGTTTCTTGGGAATCTGATTAGTATGGCATTATAATAAACAGATTAATTTAGGGAATATTATCATCTTTATTATATTCGCTCAGCCTATCCAAGACCATTATATTATTCAAATTATTTAAATCTGAATTTATTTGTGTGGAAAGTGTTTTTGTAATTTTGCTCATATAATTCCTAACTTTCCTTTGGTAGATAGATTCCCAAATATTTTATGCTATAGACAGTTGCTTTGAATAGAATTTTTCTTTGTATCTCTTGCTGTTGGATTTTGTTGGTGATGTATGAAAATGCTGAATGTATTTTGCAACTTTGACTAAAAGCTATGAATTATTTCTAATAGATTTTTAGTAGAATCTCTGGGGTTCTCTAGAGTATACCATCATATCATCTGCAAAGAATGATAGTTTGGTTTCCTCATTACCTACTCTAATTCCTTTATTCTGTTTCTGACCTCTTATTACCAAGGCTAGCATTTCTAATACAATATTGAATAATAATGTTGATAGTGGTCAACTTTGTTTCCTTCCTAATCTTACTGGAAAAGGTTCCCGTTTTTTCCATTACATATGATGATTACTGACAGCTTCAAATAGATGCTCCTGATTATTTTAAGGAAAATCCATTTATTCCTATCCTCTCAAATGTTTTATTAGGAATGGATGTTGGATTTTATCAAATGCTTTTCTGCATCTGTTCAGATGATCATATGGTTTTTGTTAATTTGGTTCCTAATATAGTCAATTATGCTAATAGTTTTTCCTAATATTGAACCAGACCTTCAATTCCTGGTAGAAATCCTACTTGGTCATAATATATTATCCTGGAGATAATTTTCTGTAATCTTTTGCTACTATTTTATTTAAGATTTTAACATCAATATTAGAGGATTCGTCTATAATTTTTCTTTCTCTGTTTTCAACCTACCTGGTTTAGGTGTACCATGTCTGATGTCATAAAAAGGAATTTCGTAGGACTCCTTCAATTCCTGTTTTTTTCAAATGTTTATATAGCATTGGAGTTCATTATTCTTTAAATATTTGGGAATTCACATATAAATCCATCAAGTCCTGGGGATTTTTTCTTAGGGAGTTGGTTAATAGCTTGTTCTATTTCTTTTTCTAAAATGGGACTGTTTAAACTATTTACTTTCTTCCTCTCTTAATCTGGGCAAGCTATATTTTTAAAAGATATTCTTCCATTTCATTTAAGTTATCTAATTAATTAGCATAAAGTTGGGCAAAATAACTCCTAATCATTGCTCTAATTTCCTCTTCATTAGTGGCGAGTTCTCCTTTTCATTTTAAGACTAACAATTGATTTTCTTCTTTCCTTTTTTTAGACATATTTACTAAAGGTTTGTCTATTTTGTTGGTTTTTCATAGAACCAACTCTTAGTTTTATTAATTAATTCAACAGTTTTTTTTAACTTTCAATTTTAATGATATCTCCTTTTATTTTTAGAATTTCAAGTTTAGTGGTTGACTGGGGGTTTAATTTGTTCCTTTTCTAGCATTTTTGGTTTCAAGCCCAATTCATTAACCTCTCTTTCTCTATTTTATGCAAGTAGGCCTCTAGAGGTATAAAATTTCCCCTTATTAGCGCTTTGGCTGCATCCACACATTTTGGTATGATGTCTCATTATTGTCATTTTCTTGGGTGAAGTTACTAATAATGTCTACAATTTGCTATTTCACCCAATCATTCTTTAGAATGAGATTATTTAGTTTCCCATTATTTTTTGGTCTATTTACCCCTGGCTTTTTATTGAATGTAATTTTCATTGCAACATGGTCTGAAAAGGATGAATTCTAGCTCTAGTTCTGCCTTACTGAATTTGAGTTTGAGGTATTTATGTTCTAATATATGATCGGTTTTTGTATAGGTTCCATGAACTGCTGGGAAGAAAGTGTACTCCTTTCTGTCTCCATTTAGTTTTCTCCAAAGATCTATTATATGTAACTTTTCTAGTATTCTATTTACCTCTTTGATTTCTATCTTATTTATTTTGTGGTTGCATTTATCTAATTCTGAGAGTGTAAGCTTGAGGTCTCCCACTATTATGGTTTTGCTGTCTACTTCTTTGCAGCCCTCTTAATTTCTCTTTTAGGAAATTAAATGCTACACCACTTGGTGCACATATGTTTAGTATTGATATTGCTTCATTATCTATGCTACTCTTTAACAAGATATAGTGCCCTTCCTTATCTCTTTTAATTAGATCAATTTTTGTTTTTGCTTGATCTGAGTTCAGGATGGCTACTGCTGCTTTTTTTACTTCACCTAAAGTATAGTAGCTTCTGCTCCAACCTTTACCTTTACTCTTATTGTGTCTCCCTGCTTCAGGTGTGTTTCCTGTAAACAACATATTGTAGGATTCTGGCTTTTAATCCTGTCTGCTAACTGCTTCCCTCTTTATGGGGGAGTTTACCCCATTCACATTTATGGTTAAAATTACCAATTCTGTATTACTTGCCATCTTGTTAACCCTGCTTATGTTTTTCTCCTTTCCATTCCCCTTATCCCCTCCCCAGCATTAAACTTGGAGCACCAGTTGCTTCTTACAGCCTTCACTTACCTTTTAGGTTTCTCCTGAGTTCTATATTTGTAGATGAAACTTTTTGTTTAGTTCCAGCTTTTTCATCAAAAAAAAATTGAAATTCACTTATTTCCTTCAAGGTCCATCTTCTTCCCTGGAAAAAGATGCTCATTTTGACTGGGTAAGTTATTTTTGGCTGCATATCCAGTTTCTTAGCCTTTTGGAATATCATATTCCATTTGTAATTGATTATAACAATATCAGGATTATCCCTGTAAGGACACAGATTGAACCAACATCAGCAGAAAATTTCCTTAATACTGTTTGTTTCCAGGTAAGAGTCATAGCTGGAATAGCTAGGTGGTGCAATGGATAATTCTATCCAAGCCTATACTAGCTTGGAATCAGAAAGACCCATCATCATGAGTCCAAATCTATTTGAGACACTTATTAGCCATGTGATCCTAAGAAACTCTGTTTGCCTCAGCTCCTCATCTATGACCTGCAGAAGGAAATGATGAACCACTCCAGTATTGTTGCCAAGAAAAACCCCAAGCTAGATTGTGGCAAGCTGGACATGACTGAAGGAGTAAAAGTCAGTAACAAAAGTCATATCTGAAACTTTGGAGATAAAATTCTTTGGGCTTATAATTAATGCTATTTGGTACTTTTAAAGCTCTACTCTCTGATGTGCTGAAGATTGAGTTTTAACTGCTTACATTGTATTATAGTTATGTTCTTGCATTTTTTCCTCCTGTGACTGATTTCTATGATCAGAACAATAGTTAATAAGAACTGTTAATGCAATTCAAATATGTCATACCTTGCTGTTTCCAATCTGGTTATATATTAATCATTATATCCTAAATACTTAGGCAAATGAGTATTTAGCCTGGTCATCTGTATTTGTGTTTTGTTTTTAAAATGTTTCTAAGACAATTTACAATGGTCTGTGAAACCTAACTGCTATTTATTGGAACTATAGCCGTCTGGCTGTCCTATGAAGCAAACTTGTTCCTTCACATAGGAACTGCTGGCCAGTCTATACTGGCCTCCCACATGTTGTTGCAGTTCCAGACTGTTCTAACCTTGTTAGATATGGGTTTTTGTTGTTCTAGATTTTGGTCGAATTACAGATTATTGAACCTCTTCTGAGACATGGATCGGCCCATCTAATGAAGCTTTAGATTGACACATACCCATCCCTGCTTGGACCGAGAGTCAGTTCTTGCCCATTTACCAGCCCGAAGTAGCTAAGATTGAGACCATCACCCATACTCCTGATGTAATTTGAACCGATATGGGGACTTGGGAATGGTTGATGAATGACTGTTAAACTCTGACTTGGTCATCAATTACCTGTGTTTAAGATTTGGTATGGAAATTGTTAAAATTAAATTGTTGCTAAGGAAGCAATATGTTTTAATATCATATGTTCACTAGAATATGTAATTGTTTGAGGGATTTGATTTGGATTTGATTTTTTTTTTTAGGAAACTCCTGTACTAGTCTGTTATGTATAGGAACCTTTAATTCACTTAGAGGATTTATATGTGGATGGTTATTGACTATTTTGGGGATGATTCCTTTCCATGAGGAAAGAGAGGAAGAGAGTAGGAACTAGAAAACTGCGGATTTTTCTCCAAATACCCAAAAGAGTGGGAACCCTTAGTTTCTGTTCACTTTGCCTTTAGGTACTTCTGCCCCACCCCCTCATACCACCAGTTCAGATTGAATTGGAAGTCCTTAAGGTCCTTTTGTTTTAGTGTGTTTTAACTCTGAAACCCCTCATTCAGTTGGAATTGCTCACAGACTATTCTTTGATTGCCTGCTTGAAATCTCCAAGATAAGACACCCATCTTGAGACTGGCAACTCAACCCTGTAACCCCAGTTTCTTAATTGGTATCTCAGCATTTTTAATAACATTGCAGTTTGAGATCAAGCCTCTAAAGTTTGGGGTTTGCCTGCTTTCATGATCTAACTGTGCTGCTCTGATAGCCCCTTGCCTCAGGAAATCTGTATCTCTAGCAGCCTTGTGTGTTTTCTCTCTGGGCAGGGACAAGTGAGCTATCTGGGCCTCACCCTTTTCCCTGAGTGGGGTCACCCTCTGAATGACTGTCTTGAGCCCTGCTACTCCCTACATAAGCAGAAGCTGAATTAAGTGCGAATGACTGAAGATCACCTAACATACTGGAACTGTCCATCTCAAACTGATTCTTGGTTGAGATGAGCCTTTGTACTGCTGATAACTCTGGGGTTGGCTTGGGAAATACTTGAACTTGCCATAAGTCCTTGCATTTTCTAGTTTCATTTTGATTTATTTGCCTCACATTGGGTTAATAAAATTATAAAAGATTCCGTTTCTAGGGAGGGTAATTCAATAATTCAAATATCTGGGGAAGGAGAGTGTGGTGTTGTGCCTCAGTTTCCCTAGATTGTCATCTTGTTTATTTATTTTGTATGTTTATGTTGGCCAAATGCCAATCTGTTCTGTGATAACGTTTCTAAGATAGTTATGGAAGCTAAATTTTAGTGGTATGAACTTATTGCAATCAATGGTATTATTCCTTGTTGCCACTATGTCTACTTGTATAATTACACAATAATCAGAATAGTTCAACGGTCTCAGCAAAATATTGCATGCAGAAGTTATTAAAAATGATGATTCTTCAGAGTAGTAATTTGTATTAGAGGGATGATATTGCTGTGAACTTGTCAAACAATGTATAGATATGTTAATTGATTTTGAGCAGTGTGTAACTTCTTCATAGAAATATGATTAAAACCATTTACATATTAGAAGGGGAGTTGTGGAGAATAGATAAGGTGAAGAACTTACAGGAATGTATGAATTCTTTTTCTGTATTTTATTATTTCTGTGTTTCCCCTATGACCTTTATGGTATGTCTAGGCTCATATCTACTTGAGCCTTGGCCAGCTAGAAACAGATTTACTTAATCTGAGCTGCTGACATTTATTGGTATTTGACATTTATCGATATTTAGTTTATTAGCTGGACCACTGTCTGCTTGATTAAGCCTGAAGGCCTGACTTTCTGTTTCCTAGAAATCAGATTTCAGGGAATTCAAGGACTTAGAGAAGGTTGTAAGTGTCCCTGCTCAAGTTGCTCCAGTACAATATCTCATAAGGCCTGAATTTTATCACTAGCTAAGGGCCACTGTTCTACCCACACTGGTGTATCAGTTTTCCATTGGATAGGAACAGGTGAAAATGTTGGCAGGCCTTCAATAGCAGCCCTGCTTAAAAAGCGGAAGTACTCATTTGTAATTGTTACTGTTTTAAGATTTCTCTTTCCCACAGACTGATGGGGATTTTTTCAACTACAAAAGGAGTAAAATTCCTGTCTTACCTTCAAATATCCATTTCAAAGGGGTAGCACTAACTTCAGCCACTATGGATCCTCCTACGCCAGACATGTAGGTGTCTGCCTTAACCTTTGGCCAGGGACTAGGTCAGCTGGCACCTCTATGACTGTAGGATCTGCACCTGTGTCTACCAGCCCTTCTCGTGGTATACCAATCACACAGACAATCAGCATAGATGGGGTAGCTATACCGGCTGCAGTCCAGACTATTCCTGGATTCTGCTGCTTGGAGTCAAAATCTGGGCAGCTATCACCAGGTTGCTTATTAGGAGTCTGTATCAGTAAACCTGATGCTACGACTTCTCCTGGTTGATAAGTCTCACACTGTCTACTTATATTAGTGACTGGGATATTAGCTACACATTCCCCAGTTTCCCACATCAGTGTATGGATGGACACTCTTGTGTACACACTCTCAGGGGGTGAAATAGTCAAGCCTACTGTGCCTGGAGGCAAGTGATCCATAGGCAGGAGAGCAAGAGATTTCACCTCTCAAGGGGAATCTCAATGGTCCCAGCTGTATACAACTCTATTCTCCCCAATTTTAATCCCTTTCTCCCATCAGGTTGCTTCCTGGCTGATTGATTATGTAATCCCATTCTCCCATCAGATTGCTTCTTGTCTGATTGGTCATGTCTGAGTACTGAACTTCTAAAGACCCTCTGGGTGTAGCATTTGCTGCCATCATTCCCCAAGTATATTTTGCCTGGGGCCCTGAAGCTGGACCCAGCTTGCCCTTTCCTGAGTCAATCTACATTCTGATGTCCAATGAAAGCTTTTGTTGCATTTTGAACATGGGGTTTGGGGTCTTGTTCTCCAATCCTGTCTTCTATGCAAATATTGAGCTTTCAGATGCCCTACTTTACCACAGTGAAAGCATTGAAAAGCCTGTCTGAAAGTCCCTTGCCAAGAGGGACTTGTCTTCCTATGCTCACATTTTGGAAAGTCTCAATCATAGCCTGGGTATAAAGGTATTTGTGCCCACCGTGGCACAGCGTCTTATGATCTCCTCTAAAGGAGCATCCTTGCCTTGTCCTAGTATAATTCTTCTACAAACCTCATTAGCATTTTCATTAGCAAGTTGTCTTATCATAATTTCTGTTGCTGAATTTTCACACTTAGCTTGTATGACAGCTGCCTGCAAATTGCCCAAGAAATCAGCAAAGGGGATTTGCACCTTGCTCTATTTTTCCTGAAGACTTCCCTCTATCTTGCCTTCCTGGGCAATTTGCTCATATGCTATCAGAAGGTAACTGATGGCAAGGAGATCAACCAAATCATTTCCAATGGAGCAGTAATGAACCGAACCAGCTACGCCCAGAGAAAGAACTCTGGGTGATGACTAAAAACCATTACATTGAATTCCCAATCCCTATATTTATGCCCACCTGCATTTTTGATTCCCTTCACAAGCTAATTGTACAATATTTCAGAGTCTGATTCTTTTTGTACAGCAAAATCATGGTTTAGTCATGTATACTTATTGTGTATCTAATTTATATTTTAATATATTTAACATCTACTGGTCTTCCTGCCATCTGGGGAGGGGGGGGTAAGAGGTAAAAATTGGAACAAGAGGTTTGGCAATTGTTAATGCTGTAAACTTACCCATGCATATAACCTGTAAATAAAAGGCTATTAAATAAATTTTAAAAAAAGAAAAAAGAAAATAAAGCAGACTCTCTTTTACCTCAAAAAAAAAAAAAAAAAAAAAAGAAGGTAACTGATGTGTGCTAAAGTATCTGCATAAGGACCTATACCTGTTAATTGGTCACAGGTGATTGGTATATTAGCTCCAAGTTGCCTATTTTACTGGGCTTGTATCCTACAAAGTTCACTACACTCAGAAACCCACAACAAGTTTTGTGCAGGTTCTAAACATGTCCTTGCTATAGATTTCCCATCATTAAGGTTAAAACTTCAAAAGCCAATTTCTCTGATAACATCTTAACATGATGTAGCCCCATAAATGTAGCATCCTTTTTAGATCTTTGATAATTTCTAGATTTAAAGGATGTATCGCCTTTTTCCTTCATCCTGAAGAGTTAAGATATTCTATTACAGCATAAGTTTCTATTCTCAAATCACCTGTATCCTGCCCTTGGGCTTTAAGTAGAAACTTTGCAATGGAATCAAGCGTGGGGAAATAGTCGTTGGGGTGGGTGGGTTCTGCTGGTGTCACTGCCCTTCCCACTCCTCCCCTCCCTCCACCCAGAAAGGTGAAATTGATGGGGGAGGGTCAAGAGCCTCCTTGACTGTAGGGGAGGGGAAGCTGAGCTGTGAGGTGAGAATCACCACACCCTTTAAGGTCACTCAACTCTCCATGCCTTTCAGTTATTTTGTCAGTACCATCCCCTTCTCCTCCTCTTTCTCCTCATGCTTCCTTGTCTGGCTGCTCTTCCTAAAACTTTTTTTTAAGAACTTGTGGGATTCTTTAAGGAAAATTTTATTATGTTGTATATATAGAATGTTGCCTTAGAAATTGAAGCAGGACCATTATCATTGTAATATTCACTTAGTTGATCTTCTACTAGTTTTCAATTATCTGCCTCTATTTCTTCTTCCTTGCAGAACCAAGGGGATGTGCAATCGAATGTTTCTAAGAGTTCACCAATCAGCTCCTAAGTCAGAAGCAATCCTTGCCTCTTCATTAGCCTAAGTATGCTTTCTATAGACCTCTGTCAGGTTGGGGAGGGGGGTGGGGGTGGGAGTGGGAGTGGGAGTGGAGGAGCCTCCTTTCCTAGTATCTGTCCCATTTCAGTGAGAAGAAAAAGTTACTACTTTAGCCCTTAACCAAGTTTATTGCTTGAGCTATTTTAATACTCATCCCATTTCCAGGTCACAGGGACTTCTTACTGAAATTATACTCCAGCTGCATGCAGGTCCTGGGTCCACTTTGGGCACTAATATATAATGACCAGGCTAGCTCTCTGGAGGGCCTTGGGATCAGTTAGTCAGAATCAATCAAACATGCCACGTGGCCCATCAAAGATGAATCCTGGACTCTGGAGTCCAGAGCCTGAAGTCTTCTCTCCTCAGCATGCTGCCCAGGAGAGACTCTGACCCTCTCCCACCTCCCTCCCATCCTTACCTCACCCATCAATTATCTCACCACATCACATTCAGCAATTACTGATCCTGAGGAGAACCATCTCATCACTATAACATATAGAACCATTATCTCCCATTGAATAGGAAGTTAGTCTTAAGTTCTCTGCTGTCTTACATTCAAATACACCTTTTCAGAGTTCCAGCCCTTTGTAGAAGAGCATTGTGTCCTCTGGGATACTCGTATTGGGCTCATGGCTTCTACTGATCATTTGATCTGCTGATAGAAATATGCTATAACAGGAAAAAGCAGGGACATGAATATGATAGCATCAAAACCAAGTCTGATCATGCAGTAGCAATTCCACTTCGTAGCCAGATTCAGGAACAATCATGTGGGAATTGGGAACTGGGAAACTGAATCAGAAGGCTCCTACCCGAAGCAGGGGTTTCAGATTGTCCCCCCAACTCTTGCCCAGATAAGTCATCCATCTAGACATGGCAGGAAGGAATTGTCTGAGTAATCTATGGTATTTCTCTCAATTGGTGGGTTACTGACTTAATGATCGGGGGAATTTGGAACTGAAAAGAATATCAGGTACAATCCCAAGAGATTTTATCTCTAATAGAAAATTCTACTCATCTAAGCTTAGGGCTAGATACCTTATTTTAAAAGTTTACCAAGACTTACACACACGAGATTTTTGTTTAATAGGTTTCATAACTTTAAACTGATCCTGGGGCAAAGATCAATCTTAAACCAGCTTACAAATTCTTAATAAAGGCATTCCTTGTTTAGAAACTATAAATCCTAAACAGGCTCATTTCTCAGGGCTGATGACCTTGCTTACCCTGATAGATTCAAGAGAACTTGTAAACTTACAGATCAAGGAGAATTGACAGAGACCCCAGGCAAGGGGCTGAGCTTGCTGTTGCCCATCCCATCTATTCTTAGTGCTTTGGTGGACTGTGCTGTTTGATACCTCCCCCCACTCTACGAAGGAGGAAAACTATTGCACCCCTCATACTTGGAATTGAACTAATAAGCTTAACAAGATGACAATAATTCCAAGTCACTTAGTTACCAATTGTTCATTTTCCTATGCAATAGCCAAATAGTTTTAGCAGTAGTATGTGTTCCTTTAAATGAGTTCCCCTTTTGTTTTAGGGAGAAAATAAGACACTTCTTAAAACTGAGATAGAATAGTTCTTTCTTTTTTAAATATTATAGCTTTTATTGACAAAATATATGCATGGGTAATTTTTCAACATTGACCGTTGCAAAAACTTCTGTTCCAATTTCCCCCTCCTTAAATCCACCTCTTCCCCTAGATGAGGAAAAATCGGATTTAGAAAGAAGGTAAAAATAATCTGGGAAGAAAAACAGAAATGCAAGCAAAGAATAACAGAAAGAATACAAATGCTAGGTTGTGGTCCATACTCATTTCCCAGTGTTCTTTCACTGGGTGTAGCTGGTTCTGTTCATTACTGATCAATACGAACTGATTTGGATCCTCTCATTGTTGAAGACAGCCACATCCATCAGAATTTGATCCTCATATAACATCATTGTTGCCGTGTATAATGATCTTCTGGTCTGCTCATTTCACTCAGCGTCAGTTCATGTGAGTTTCTCCAGGCCTTTCTGAAATCATCCTGCTGGTCATTTCTTACAGACCAATAATATTCCATAACAATACCACAATTCTCCAATTGATGAGCATCCATTCAATTTCCAGTTTCTAGCCACTACAAAAAGGACTGCCACAAACATTTTTGCACATACAGGTCCCTTTCCCTCTTTTAAGATCTCATTGGGATGGAAGCCCAATAGTAACACTGCTGAGTCAAAGGGTATGCACAGTTTGGCAACTTTTTGAGCATAGTTCCAAATCGCTCTCCAGAATGGTCGGATCTGTTCTCAACTCCACCAGCAATGCATCAGTGTCCCAGTTTTCCCCACATCTACTCCAACATTCATCACTGTCTTTTCCTGTCATCTTAGCCAATCAGAGAGGTGTGTAGTAATATCTCAGCGTTGTCTTAATTTGCATTTCTCTGATCAATAATGATTTGGATCACCTTTTGAAGTGGTTAGAAATCGTTTCAATTTCTTCCTCTGAAAATTGTCTGTTCATATGCTTTGACCTTTATCAGTTGAAGAATGGCTCGCATTGTTCATTTGTCTTTTGGACTATTTATTGGTTCTCAGACTTTTGTTCTCAGTATCTTTATATTAGGAAAATTATGGAGGATCCTTCCAAAGAGTTTTTGTTTATGTGGGTTATATTCATAGATAGTTACCATATTAGAAATAAAAACGAAAATTTTATTTGTGGAACCTCCTAAGGGAGTTGAGAGACCCTCAGGACTTTGAGAACCACTGGGCCAGATGACCTTTGGGTCATCTTTCTTTCAATTTGGAGATTTTGTGGAATGAGAGGCATTCAAACGTAGAGTAAAGAATGTAAGAATGCAGGAGGAGGCAATTAGACAGAGGCTCCTCACTCTCTTTCATAGAATGCCCTAATGTTTAGATAGCACATTCCTTATACCAACTCTGGAAGGTAGAGAGTAGAGGTATTATGATTCACCCATTATAGACATGAGATTGGAAATAGAAAAAGGTTATATGGTTTGCCCAAGGTCATCCAGCTATTAAATGTCAGGGCTGGGATTCAGACTCCCATCTTTTGGCTCTAAGCCCAACGTTCCTTCCCAAAGAACCAGCCATAATTTCTTTAACCACTCATTTTAATCTCTCATTCCCCTCTTTCCCTCCCATAGCCTTATCCAGAGTGAGACTAGAGAAAAGCACAGGGTTTTTTTGTTTTGTTTTGTTTTGTTTTGTTTGTTTTTTGTTTTGGTTTTTTTGTTTTTTGTTTTTGTTTTTGTTTTACCATACATTATGCTCCATTCTCTGCCTGTATTCAACCATTTAGAAAGACAAGAAACACAAGGTGGCTCCTTTGGAGTTGTTTAGAGCCAAACTTCTTAAACTGTGCCATGACTTCTTCTACTAAATTTGGAGCTCATGAAAATTTTGACATCCGTAAAAGATATGAAATATTCTCTCAAGATTTAATTCTTTAATAAAAATAAACAAGCACATACATCTCATTAGTAGGCAAATTTGCTTTCATCTTTAATAAATGGCAAAATTATGTGTATTATAATTGTTTTAAAATAAATGTCTATGATTTATTGTCAGTAAAAAAATGGCTTGATTTTTTTATAAATTTGAGTCAGTTCACTAGATTTTTTTTTGGAAAGAGGCCTTTCTCAGAAATTTTAACTATAAAGATATTTTCCCAGTTTATTGCTTCCCTTCTAATCTTGTGTGCATTCGTTTTGTTTATATAAAAGCTTTTTAACTTGATATAATCAAAATTTTCTATTTTGGGATCAATCATTTGGTCATAAGTTCCTTCTTCCTCCCCAGGCTGAGAGGCAAAGTATCCTATGTTCTTCCATTTTATTTATCCTCTCATTCTTTTTGCCTAGATCATGAACCCATTTTGATCTTATCTGGATGTATGGTGTTGTGTGGGTCCATGCCTAGTTTCTGCCATATTAATTTCCAATTTTCCCAGCACTTTGTGTCAAGTACTGCCTTCTTATGCCAAAAGTTGGGGTCTTGGGGTTTGTCAAACGCTGGATGGCTACAGTGATTGACGATTCTGTCCTGTGAACCTATCCTGTTCCACTGATCAACTGGTGTATTTCTTAGCCACTGTCAAATGGTTTTAGAGACGGAAACTGAAGGAAGGATTCATGGAGTCCCTAAGAAAAGGCGTTCAGGGCCGGCTGTATTGATGGGATACTCAACATCAGAAAGGATGAAGAGTTCCACGTAGCCAGACCTGGCGCGGACCGGAGTTTAGGTCCTGCACGCCCATTCGCTGGCGGATAAGGCAGAGACCTCAAGAGGCCGTGGGAAAGAGACCAAGAACCGCGTCACGCCCAGCCCAAATCCCCAAAATCTTCAAGTAAATGCTGTCAGAGAGATGGGAAGTCACCTGTCCATGACTTCTTCTACCGGCCCATTGGGATGGATTCCTCCTATTGGTTGAAAACACAAAAGAGAGGGAGAAGGGAGGAGAGAGGGACGAGGGAGAGGAAGGGAAGGAGGAAGGGAAGTGGGAGGAAGGGAGGAAAGAAGTGGGAGGAAGGGAGGAAGGAGGAAAGAATGGGGCGAGGGAGAAGGTGGGAGGAAGGGAGGGAAAGGCCGACCTTCATTGCCAAGTTCTTGGAAGCCCCCAGGCAGAGCAAGGGAAAGGACTCCCGTAAGGTGGGGGAGGTGCGCTTGATGCCGTGGGCGGGGACAGCCAGCTCCTCTATAAAAGGAGAGGCTCCGAGGGCTGGCGTTCATTTGGCAGCTAGCCACAGAGCCTTGTGGAAGCAGCTGTCCCCGCCTCCCGGCCTCAGAAGAACTCCTACTTGTCAGGCCGCCGTCCCTTGCACCTGCTCGTGTCCTGCGACGGACCCAGAGATTCCCGCCACTTTCCCCGACTCGGAGGACGATCCGGAGAGTCAGCGGTTGGCAGGTAAGTGAACCCGCGGGCGTCAGAAGCTTTGCCGCTGGGCCAGCCCCAAACGGGACTTGGCCCGCCCAGAAGCGCCGCTCCCCCCCCCCCGACAGCCCCGTTAGGTCCTCCGGCTGCCATGCCCGTGGCCGAGAAGGCCCAAGGCGGCAGGGCCACCGTGCAGCGCCGCCCCTTCTGCCCGCCCCGGCCGGGCGGCGGCGGAGCTGAGAACGAGCCCCCGCACCCCAGCGCTGCCGACGCCCCGCAGGGCGCGGATCCCGGCCCTTCTCCCGGCCCGGCTCCTCCCTCCGAGCCCAACGGCTCCCCCGCAGCCGGGCCCCCCCGGCCTCTGCTCCCCAGCGGCGGCGCCGCTCGCTCCGGGACGCTCCAAGTCGTCCTCTGCAACTATTCCCTGTGGCTCGCGTTCCATGGGCAGCAGAACGAAATGATGCTCAAAAGGCCGGGCGGGCCATGTTCCCTTCCTGGCTTATCAGATCCGGGGCCTGGAGCCCCGCGCCGCACCGCGTCTTTGTGGACATGGTGCGCGTCGATGGGCAGCACTGGCGCTATGAGAAGGCCCGGTGGGCTCCCTATGAACCCGAAAGAGCCACGTTCCCGATAACCAGGTGTATCCGCACCCAGACTCCCCAACACGGGCGCC